>NC_025700.1:6985647-7029584 GCF_000633955.1 Camelina sativa
TTGGTTTTGGTGTTGCAGATGTGGCCAGACCTGATACAGAAATCAAAAGACGGTGGTTTAGATGTTATCGAGACGTACGTGTTCTGGAGTGGTCACGAACCGGAGAAAAACAAGGTCGGTTCGGTTTTTTTTTTTTGTATTTTTCCTTTATTATCTATTTTTGGAGTTTTCTCTGAGTTTGTAATTTTTTGTTTGCAGTATAATTTTGAAGGAAGATACGATTTAGTGAAATTTGTTAAGTTAGCTGCTAAAGCTGGTCTCTATGTTCACCTACGAATTGGTCCTTACGTCTGTGCTGAATGGAATTACGGGTAAAAAATTCGGGTTAAAATCTGTCTTCGGTTTGATTGATTTATTAATATCTCTTGAGTGATTGTTTTTTTCTTCTGTGTGTGTGCAACAGTGGTTTCCCAGTGTGGCTGCATTTTGTACCTGGGATTAAGTTTCGAACTGATAATGAGCCATTTAAGGTAATGGTTTAGGTGATGTGTCATTTATAGATTTTTGGTTTCTTTAGTTGTATTGTGTAGTTGTTAGAAGATGGGTTTGGTTTGTGTGTGTTGCAGGCGGAAATGCAGAGATTTACCACTAAGATTGTTGATTTGATGAAGCAAGAAAAGCTTTATGCATCACAAGGAGGTCCAATCATTCTCTCTCAGGTTATTATTTCTCTGAGAACTAATTGAAAAATCTACTTGTTGTATTGTAACATCTCTTAGGATTCTTCTTTTTGTGTTTTTTTTGTTTGATGTTAGATTGAGAATGAATACGGGAATATTGATTCAGCGTATGGTGCTGCTGCGAAAAGTTATATCAAGTGGTCTGCTTCTATGGCTCTTTCACTAGATACTGGAGTACCTTGGAACATGTGTCAGCAAGCAGATGCTCCTGATCCCATGGTGAGTTTCTAATGATTCTAACTACTTTAGTAATTAATTGAATGTGGTAGTAGTAGTAAGTTCTTGGATAGGTAGTGTGTCAAATTTTGTGGTGGTTAGTCTTTCTGATTGAGACTTTCTTGCTGTTTGTTTTTTTTCTTTTTTTTTTCTTGGTAGATCAACACATGCAATGGTTTCTACTGTGACCAGTTTACTCCTAACTCAAAAAATAAACCCAAGATGTGGACAGAGAACTGGAGTGGATGGTCAGTCTCTTTTTGTCTTACTAATTTGTTTGTTTCCAAAGATGGCATTTTGACTTACTTTCTTGTACCAGGTTCCTTGGTTTTGGTGATCCTTCTCCTTACAGGCCAGTTGAAGATCTTGCATTCGCAGTTGCACGGTTTTACCAACGAGGAGGAACTTTCCAGAATTATTACATGGTAATAAACAAAACAAAAGCCAATTGTTTTCTTTATTAAGTTCCACAAGGCAATATTGAGCAAAGTGTTTAGATAAGTTGTTTTGGTTTTGTTTGGTTCAGTATCACGGTGGAACAAACTTTGATAGAACAAGTGGAGGACCCTTGATCTCGACTAGTTATGACTATGATGCTCCAATTGATGAATATGGTATGGATTCTACCACTGGGGACATCTTTGTTTACCACAAAAGTGTGTGGATTACTGAAGACATGTGATTCATTTTGTTGCAGGACTTCTTAGACAACCAAAATGGGGACACTTGCGAGATCTACACAAGGCTATCAAGCTTTGTGAAGGCTCATTGATTGCCTCAGATCCAACAATTACATCTTTGGGTTCAAATTTGGAGGTAATAATACTTTCATGTTATTCTGCTGCTTGACAAATGCTCTGATTTTAACCAGAAAAAAATGGTAATTCTAAATATGTAATCTTTTGTCTTTATAGGCTGCTGTATATAAGACATCTGGAACATGTGCTGCTTTTCTTGCAAATGTTGGCACGAAATCTGATGCAACTGTGACTTTCAATGGACAATCATATCACTTGCCTGCATGGTCCGTAAGCATCTTGCCGGATTGCAAAAATGTAGCTTTCAACACCGCAAAGGTCTGTTCAATAGTATCTTAAAACTGTTAAGCTCATTACCACTTACCATATTTCCCTTAGGAACAACCGACTAATTTTGATATATGTTCTGCATATCTAGATAAATTCTGCAACCGTTTCTGCCGCATTTGCCCGTCAATCATTGAAGCCTGATGGTGGTTCATCTGGGGAGTTAGGTTCACAATGGAGTTATATTAAAGAACCTATTGGAATTTCAAAGACTGATGCATTCTTGAAACCTGGATTGCTAGAGCAGATCAACACAACAGCTGACAAAAGCGATTATTTGTGGTATTCCCTAAGGTAGTGTAGGCCTAGGCCAATTTTCTCAGCAATTTCTCTTCTTGGAAAAGATGCTTGGTTCTGTTCTTATACCTACTTCCTCCATTCCTTATGTTAGTTAACAGAGCTTTTATGTGTGTGTTTTAATCTCTAACAGGATGGATATTAAAGGCGATGAGACTTTCCTTGATGAAGGATCTAAAGCCGTCCTTCACATTGAATCTATTGGTCAAGTGGTCTATGCTTTTATAAATGGAAAACTTGCAGGTACATCATTACTCTTGAGTTTTCACAAGCAGTTGAAATTAAGTTTGGAACTGAGTTTCTTGACTATATTAGTGATACACACTTTTTCCGTTGCAGGAAGCGGACATGGCAAACAAAAGATTACTTTAGATATCCCGATTGATCTTATAGCCGGGAAGAACACAATTGATCTCCTTAGTGTGACCGTAGGGCTTGCGGTACGTTATCTTCGTTTCTAATCTGCAAAACACTGGATTCTCCAATAGCAGAAAATGTCAACATTAATGCACAAGATGTTTACTAGGCAGGATTAACTCAATCAATGCATTTTACTTATTCCCCAGAACTATGGAGCTTTCTTTGACTTAGTGGGAGCCGGTATAACCGGACCTGTGACACTTAAAAGTGCAAAAAGTGGTAGCTCAATAGATTTGGCTTCACAGCAATGGACTTATCAGGTTGGACTCAAAGGGGAAGACACAGGTTTGGCAACTGGAGATTCTTCTGAATGGGTTTCAAAGACTCCTTTGCCCACTAAACAGCCACTAGTTTGGTACAAAACAACATTTGATGCTCCTTCTGGAAGCGAGCCAGTAGCGATAGACTTCACGGGTACAGGAAAGGGTATTGCGTGGGTGAATGGACAGAGCATAGGTAGGTACTGGCCAACCAGTATCGCAGGAAACAACGGTTGCACTGATTCATGTGACTACAGAGGATCTTACAGTGCAAACAAATGCCTCAAGAACTGTGGAAAACCTTCACAGACGCTGTAAGTAGTAATCTTCACAGACGTTGATTATTCTGTATTAAACGCTTCTTCAATAAGCCTAAGTACTGTAACTGTCTTTTGTAGGTATCACGTACCTCGCTCGTGGCTAAAACCGAGCGAGAACACACTTGTTCTTTTGGAAGAGATGGGAGGAGATCCAACACAAATATCTTTCACGACAAAACAAACAGGAAGCAGCCTGTGTCTAATGGTGTCACAGTCTCATCCAGCGCCTGTGGACACATGGACTTCCGGCTCTAAAATCTCGAAGAAAAAGAGAACCAGACCGGTTCTTTCCTTACAATGTCCTGTCTCCACTCAGGTCATATCTTCTATAAAATTTGCAAGCTTCGGTACACCAAAAGGTACTTGCGGTAGCTTCACCCACGGCCATTGCAACAGCTCTCGCTCTCTCTCCCTTGTTCAAAAGGTCTTCATCTCACTTTTATCTACTCTTTTTATCCTAACGACATTCATTTCCTCTCGATTTATTTATACTTTGGGTGTGACATATGATGACAGGCATGTATTGGTTTGAGGAGTTGCAATCTTGAAGTCTCGACTAGAGTCTTCGGAGAACCTTGTCGTGGCGTCGTGAAGACCTTAGCTGTTGAAGCTTCTTGTTCATAAGCTCCCGCAGATTTAACATAATAAGTTTGTAATAATTGTTGAAAATAAAGCAAATGAAATGGATAATGTAGCTTTATTATATGGTCTTTGAATCAATTTTGAATATTTGTTTACACCAAATAAAAAAGGTCACTATTTGTCGGTAACTTTATACTAAAAATCTAAAATCATAAATAGGATTGGGAGACTAAAATTGGTATAGAAAATTTAAAACCAAACCGAAACTAATTAATTAAATTCAGATGATTGGACTGAACGAAAATCATCTAAACCGGGTAGGGTTAATGGTCTGAGTCTCTGATACGATTTGAAACTCCATCACTTTCTCGAGCATCAACCGCCACTTCCAATGGCGTCATCATCATCAATCGACGAGCTTCCTTCGTCCGCCGTCGAAACCCTAACCTCCCAGACTCCTTCCACCACCACTGAACCTCTTCCAATGGAAACATCGTCAATAGAAATCAATGGGATTCCATCAGCGACCAAAACCCTAACACCTCCTCCTCCGGCCGAGCCAAGTCCAATGGAGACATCATCAATCGAAGATCTTCATCCTTCTCCCTTCGATCCAATTCAATCGTCCGATTCACTACCAACGGATAACAGCGAAGCCGTCGGGGTAAAACGGAAACGAGCCGATGACGAGAAGACCGATCTCGAATCGTCGGAGACGAAGGTTACTCTTTCGCCGTGGTGGAAGACGAGTCTTTGTTCTTACTTTAGGCGTGAGGCTTCGTGTAGCCATGGGAACGAGTGTAAGTACGCTCACGGTGAGGCAGAGCTCCGAATGAAACCGGATAATACTTGGGATCCGACTTCTGAGCGTGGTAAGAAGGCCAAGGCGATGAAGATGACTGAGCACGAAGTGAAAGAAGATGAAGAGGTTTTGTTCACTGAGCAGATGATGGAATCAATCGATGATGATGGTAGTGTTTTTGATTTGTCGCTAAGTAAATGTTTGGTGCATTTACCTAGAAAATGGCAATCAGATGAATTGAAGACCTTCTTAGGAGAGCAGGTAAATAAAGTCTTAGTCTTTGGTTTTATATTTGAGGAATTTGAATTAAATGTGTTCATGTTAGTGTAGTTGAATAGAACTTTGCGAATTCAGTGATTGATTGATTCATTCATTCATCTTTGTAGGGAGTTCAATATAAGTCTGCAAAGAAAAGAAGAGGAATGATGGTTGGTTTTGTGACATTTGAGAATGCAGAACAATTGCAGAGCGGCGTGGAGGTTGGTTTTTTTGGTTTGTTTGTTGAGCTTATATGTTTTGAGATATATCTGAGAATGTTGTTTCGTTAATCTGTTGAATTTTATTTGCAGATTTTGGATGGGAAAACTGTTAATAGCAATAATTTGAAGATCGCTGATGTTCTTCCCCGTACATTCGACAAGAAGGAAACGAAAAAATCCGTTAAAAGTGCTCGTGAAGCTGTGACACCCTTGGCTGACCTTCCTTATGCGGACCAGCTTGAACAAAAAAAGGCTTCTGTAGCGCAAATGCTGAAAAAACTTGTCAGTAATTTTCTCATGTTTGATTTGCGTTGGTGTTTGTTAGTTTCAACTTCAACAGAGTGATATTGATTGGAAATATAAATTCTTGGCAGGCGAGGAGTGCGCGTAAAGCTTGTCCAAATGGGGGTTCACTTCCAGAATGGGTCCTTACGTCTAGAGACAGAGGTAAGAAAACAAATCATTGTTGTGTTCTGGGATTACACTTCTTAGGTGTTGGTTGGTATATCTCTTTGAAGTTTTAATTGCATCCTGGCAAAGTTAATACTTGTGATCTCCATTCTAATTCATACATAAAATCTTTAGGTGGTCTTTCATGCAATCTCGAGGGCATAATAGAATCACCGATTACAGATGGCTACAGGAACAAGTGTGAGTTCTCGGTTGGATTATCTGTTCTGGGGAAGCCAACTGTTGGATTCAGTCTAGGAAACTTTTGGTAGACATACTTTCTTCTTCCCTGAAACTTGCGTTTTTCTTATTGTCACGGGAAAAACTAATGCAAGATCTTTCCAGTGCGGGTGTGACAGCAGTCGAGGAGCCTGTGAATTGCCCCAACATCTCTAAAATTGCTCTTCAATATGCTTCCATCTTTCAGAAGGTTATAGAAAACTCAAAGCTCCAAGTTTGGAATAGGTTTCACCATAGTGGGTTCTGGCGACAGTTCACGGTATGTGTATTGCAGGAAATGCTGTTATATTATAGCTCAAGCATGAGCATGACTTTACCTAATTAATACTTTTCTTATACTTTGCTCAAAATAATTATATTAGGTTCGAGAAGGGAGGAAACCCGGCGTGTTTTCAAATGATGAAGATGCCGTTACAAGAATTGCGGAGGTTATGCTTATTGTTCAGGTTTGTGTCTTGTATGGTATTCGATGTTTTTCATTCATCCTACTATTATTTCTTGTTTTAATTTCTCTATCTCGTGTGAAACTATTCAGGTATGTTTAACAGGTTCTGATGAGGCAGAAGTGGCAACTGAGTTTAAAGAAATGGCGAAAGCGTTTGCTGAAGGAGCTAGAGCAAGCTCTCCAACTCTTCCTCTGACTGTATTAGTTGTTCAGGTGGTTACTTTTCCTCACTTTTTATTTAATCAAATTTTTAAAAAATGTATAATACAGTTTCCTAGCTCTTCAGTCCCATTTTGTTATTAACTGCCTCTATCCTTCTTTCTCAGAACCACACAGGAATATCAAATGTTGCACCACCTGATGCTCCACTGCAAGTGTTGCCTATTCCAATGTCAGATAATGGGACAAATCAGGAGCAGGCCACCAATGTCTTGACCGAAGCTCGGATTCATGATCATATTAACAACCTTCGGTTCAGCATTTCTCCCACAGCATTTTTTCAGGTAATAACTGGATCTTCACTAACAATACATTTCAAAATTCCTTTGAATATTGTTTAATTGATTTGAAAACTAAANGCATTAGTTGTTCAGGTGATTACTTATCCTCACTATTTATTTAAGCAAATTTAAAGAAAATGGATAATACAGTTTCCTAGTTCTAAGTCCCATTTTGTTATTAACTGCCTCTATCGCTCTTTCACAGAATCACACAGGAATATCAAATGTTGCACCACCCGATGCTCCACTGCAAGTGCTGCCTATTCCAATGTCAGATAATGGGACAAATCAGGAGCAGGCCACCAATGTCTTGACCGAAGCTCGGATTCATGATCATATTAACAACCTTCGGTTCAGCATTTCCCCAACAGCATTTTTTCAGGTAATAACTGGATCTTCACTAACAATACATTTCAAAATTCCTTTGAATATTGTTTAATTGATTTGAAAACTAAATATCCAGGTTAATACTGTCACAGCAGAAAAGTTATACTCAGTTGCTGGAGACTGGGCTGACCTTGGTCCCGACACTTTACTCTTCGATGTATGCTGTGGAACTGGAACAATCGGGCTTACACTGGCACATCGTGTTGGCATGGTAAATACTCTCCTATTTGAACTTGCAAAACCGATTAGTACCAATCCTAACCGTGTCTATTGATTTGGTTGAAGCAATTATACTTTTGTTTAACTACATCTGGTGACCAAAACTATAAAAGTTGGTACAACTGGTTCTGTGTTAAAGGTTTTGGTGCTAACCTATTACGATCTTACAGGTAATTGGCATAGAAATGAATGCTTCGGCTGTAGTAGATGCCGAACGGAATGCNTACTCTGCTACTTGAACTTGCAAAACCGATTAGTACCAATCCTTACCGTGTTTGTTGATTTGGTTGAAGCAATTATACTTTGTTTAACTACATCTGGTGACCAAAACTATAAAAGTGGGTACAACTGGTGCTGTGTTAAAGGTTTTGGTGCTAACCTATTAGGCTCTTACAGGTAATTGGCATAGAAATGAATGCTTCGGCTGTAGTAGATGCTGAACGGAATGCAACGATCAATGGCATTAGCAACTGCAAGTTCATCTGCGCAAAGGCATGTATTTGACAATAACATATCTCATAGTTGGTTCCATTATCTTAATCTTTATTCATGGTAGTTTGTTGGCTTTGTTATACAGGCAGAGAGTGTGATGAGCTCTCTACTTAAACAGTACTTCGATGTGACTGAAATGGAAGAAGCTAAGCCTTTAAGTAATGCTAACGACAAACAAATTCCCTCAACAGAAGAAATGTCAAACTCAGAGCATGTAGCTGATCAAAACCTACCTCCTCCATACACTGGAGTAGAAGACCTTCAAGATAATGCACAGAAGGATTCCTCGTCCATAGAACCGGAAAAATCTATAAAACCACAGTTCAAAAACGTGGTTGCTATAGTTGATCCACCTCGTTCTGGACTTCATCCAGCTGTAATCAAAGCTCTTAGAACCCATCCCCGGCTAAAGAGGCTTGTGTTAGTCCCTTCTCTAAACACTCGCTACCACAAACTCGGTTACATGGACTCTGTTTCCTCTCTTTGCTTAACACCAGAATTGCCCATCTTTGCTTTGATGCAGGTACATTTCGTGCAACCCCGAAACGCTAGTGGCAAACGCGATAGAGCTTTGCACGCCATCATTTGATGAAGCGGATAGAGGAAACAAAAGTTACCGAGGGAACAAGAGAATAGGCATTGCCGGTTTGGCTCGACGTAGAGCCCAGTCAATGCCAACTTCTGAGCCTTTTAGACCTGTCAAAGCTATGGCCGTTGACCTTTTTCCCCACACTGACCACTGTGAAATGGTAATGCTCCTTGAGAGGTAAGAATATGCAATAAACTCTATAAGACAATGATGTAGCACCAAAAGAACAAGCAACAACTATTTTTGTTTTACATAAAACACAGTTTAAGGATTATATATGTTTTACATTTTTGAGAAGTGAAACAAGTTTTTTAAATCCAAAAAAAAACATGGCTCTTTTAAAGGAACTCTCCTTCAGTAAAGTAAGTGTAACGAGCTCTGGTCATGTTATCTCTTCGTTTCTTGTAAATAAGAGCTCCGATAACAATCGCTCCTACTCCCAATATTGTTCCAATGGCGATTCCGGCTTTCTTCAATCCACTCATTCCGCTATCTTCACCATTTGTGTCCTCGTATTCATCGCCGCCCTCGTCGCTTGCTTTGATGTCATTTGACATCCCCAATTCCGGTGCAGGAGATGGAGCATACTCTGTTTCCGGGTCAGAATCATCATCGTCGTCATCATCGTCAGATGGAGCAGGAGCGGGTGCTTGTCCAGGAGATGATAGAGATGGTGACGGAGCAGGGGGAGATTCCGGGTGAGGAGGTGGCGGTGAAGGTGATGGAGAATCTGCGAAGGATTCAGGTGATGAAACCGGTGGCTGAGGGGAATCTGCTTCTGGTGAAAAAGACGGTGGCAGAGGAGAATCTGCTTCCGGTGATGAAGATGGTGGCAAAGGAGAAGAATCCTTTAAAGATTCATGTCCCGGCGAGACAGCTGGTGACGGAGAATCCTCCTGAGCGTGCGCAAATTGGAGAGTTAGGAGGAGATACATTGATAGCATAACAATGAAACCGAGCTTTTTCGCCATTGCGACACAATGTGGATTGATCAATACACCAATTGGGGAATTGCTTTTCTTGTTACGGAAGAACAAAGGGGAGGGAGAGAATGGTTATGGAAGAAGCTAAATCAAAATAAACAAATACATGTTTCTGTTGAATTGTAAAATCAACAAATATGTAAAAAGTTATTTTATTTCGTTTGATCCACCCATGTCTAACGCATTACGCAGCGTTCAGATTTCAAACTTGGATGCATGTCTTTTTTTTCTTTCTTTCTCCTTTCTATTTATAACACTTGTAGATGTACTTATGCCATTTTTTAATCTTTTTTTTGTCTGTTTATTAAATCAACAAGTAGTAATATATATATATATATATACAACCCGAACAAATGTTTTCCCCATAGTTTTAATGTTAAACTGGTAGGAAAACCAGTTTTGGAGCTATAATATTTTTCACTTATCTCAGTTCGAATTACTAAAAATATATAGACTGGAGAAAGTAAATCATTCCCTATACTTATTCTGAATTATATCATTCCAACCCAATATGAGGTCTATATCTATAGGCCACAAAATATAGTCATTTCTTCTTGCTCCAAGGTGAGCTCCACGGATTCACCTTAATACAGTAAGAGTGGAACATAATGCTGCTTGTAAAGAGGAGAGAACAACAACCCTTTAAGATGAAATTAGAGGAGTCAACTAGTTAAGATGATGTCAAATAATTAGCATGAAATTAGAAGAATAAAAAACTTTAACAACCAATAATAATACATCATGTGTCTTACTGTTCCCCATTTTTGTTTATTCAACATTTTGAAAAAATTCAACATGGTATAATTCACATAGATTTTTTTTTCATTTTTAACACCCTCATTGTATGAATTTAATATTTGACTTCATAATTCAACACTTCCATTGTACAAAGTCTCAATGATTAAGAAAAATATTCACCCTTTATGTGGTGCATATAGCTCTCGAATCCCATCAAAAATCAAATAAAAGGATATGAGTGTCCTATGTCTCTACAAATACTCTAACCAAACCCTAAACTCGATCTCAGGATGCATGTATCAAGAAATATTCAGCCCTTATAAATCTTACCTTTGGATGTTCTCCTCGACCGGTGAAAATCTTGCTTGGCTCAATCTTGAAGTTAACTTCCTCCTAATTAACACTATCGACAATGATCCACTTGAATTTATGCTCAAGCTGCTTTAAATGAGTCAACCGTTTCTACATACAAAGAATACAACAGTCATAATAGACTCTTAAACAAGAACAATGGTTGTTGATATCATATTGTAAAGATTAAAAACATACAAGAGTATTACTCCTCTTTTTCTCTTCTAAAATTCATTCGTAGATTTTGGTGAAATCACAATCTTCCAAGGATTTCTCCCAACTCTCTTCCCAAGAGATTTGGACCAATCTTCCCAAACATTTTCAGTGCACTTAGGCTTATGGATGAAATAGGTGTGGGTGAAATAGGCAAAGAGGGTGACCATCTCTTTTTGCTCCAAGGTGAGCTCCACGGGTTCACCTTGGTACAAGACTGGAACATGATGTTGCTTGTAGAGGAGAAAGAACAACTACCCTTTATGATGAAATTAGAGGAGTCAAATAGTTAGGATGATGTCAAATAGTTAGGATAAAATTAAAAGTATAAAAAACTTTAACAACCAATAATAATGCATTATGTGTCCTAGTGATCTCCATTTTTGTTTATTTAACGTTGTTTAATCCACATAGATTTTTTTTCATTTTTCAACACCCATATTGTATGAATTCAACAGTTGAATTCTTAATTCAATACCTTCATTGTACATAGTCTCAATGATTAAGAAAAATATTCACCCTTTATATAGTACATATAGCTCTCGACTCCCATCAGAAATCAAATACAAGGATATGGGTGTCCTATGTCTCTATGAATACTCTAACAAAACCCTAACCTCGATCTTAGGATGCATGTATCAAGAAATATTCAGCACTTATAAATCTTACCTTTGGGTGTTCTCCTCGACCGGTGAAAATCTTGCTTGGCTCAATCTTGAAGTTAACTTCCTCCTATTTAACACCATCGACAATGATCCACTTGAAATTATGCTCAAGCTGCTTTATATGAGTCAAGCGTTCCTACATACTAGGAATACAACAGTCATAATAGACTCTTAAACAAGAACAACGGTTGTTGATATCATATTGTAAAGATTAAAAACATGCAAGAGTATTACTCCTCTTTTTCTCTTCTAAAATTCATTCGTAGATTTTGATGAAATCACAATCTTCCAAGGATTTCACCATACTCTCTTCCCAAGAGATTTGGACCATCTGCCAAAACATTTTTAGTGAACTTAGGCTTAAGGATGAAATATGTGTGTAAAATGGGCAAAGAGGGTGGCAATCTCTTCTTGATCCAAGATGAGCTCCACAGGTTCACCTTGGAACAAGAGTGGAAAATGATGTTGATTGTAGAGGGGAGGGAACAACAACCCTTTAGGATGATATTAGAGGAGTCAAATAGTTAGGATGATGTAAAATAGTCAGGATGAAATTAGCAGTATAAAAAACTTTAACAACTAATAATAATGCATCATGTGTCCTACTGGTCCCCATTTTTGTTTAATCCACATATATTTTTTTTCATTTTTCAACACCCTCATTGTTAAATTCAATAGTTGAATTTATAATCCAACACCTCCATTGTACATAGGCTCAATGATTCAAAAAACTATTGACCATTTATATGGTACATATAGCTCTCGACTCCCATAAGAAATCAATAACAAGGATATGGGTCATGTCTCTACAAATACTCTAATCAAACCCTAACCTCGATCTCAGGATGCATGTATCAAGAAATATTTAGTCCTTATAAATCTTACCTTTGGGTGTTCTCCTCGACCTGTGAAAATCTTGCTTGGCTCAATCTTGAATTTAACTTCCTCCAATTTAAAACCATCAACAGTGATCCACTTGAATTTATGCTCAAGCTGCTTTATATGAGTCAACCGTTCCTACATACAAGGAATACACCAGTCATAATAGACTCTTAAACAAGAACAACGGTTGTTGATATCGTATTGTAAAGTTTAAAAACATACAAGAGTATTACTCCTTTTTTTCTCTTGTAAATTTCATTCGTAGATTTTGGTGAAATCACAATCTTCCAAGGATTTCACCCTACTCTCTTCCCAAGAGATTTGGACCAATCTGCCCATTTCAGTGAACTTAGACTTATGGATGAAATAGATGTGAATGAAATAGGCAAAGAGGGTGACCATCTCTTTTTGCTCCAAGGTGAGCTCCACGGGTTCACCTTGGTACAGGAGTGGAACATGATGCTGCTAGTAGAGGGGAGGGAACAACTACCCTTTAAGATGAAATTAGAGGAGTCAAATAGTTAGGATGATGTCAAATAGTTAGGATGCAATTAGAAGTATAAAAAACTTTAACAACAAATAATAATGCATCATGTGTCCTAGCGGTCTCCATTATTGTTTATTTAACATGGTTTAATCCACATATATTTTTTTTATTTTTCAACAGTTGAATTCATAATTAAACACCTTTATTGTACATAGTGTTAATGATTAAGAAAAATATTCACCCTTTATATAGTACATATAGCTCTAGACTCCCATCAGAAATCAAATACAAGGATATGGGTGTCCTATGTCGCTACAAATACTCTAACCAAACCATAACATCAATCTCATGATGAATGTATCAAGAAATATTCAGCCCTTATAAATCTTACCTTTGGGTGTTCTCCTCGACCGGTGAAAATCTTGCTTGGCTCAATCGTGAAGTTAACTTCCTCCTATTTAACACCATCTACAATTATCCACTTGAATTTATGCTCAAGCTGCATTATATGAGTCAATCATTCCTACATACAAGGAATACAACAGTCATAATACACTCTTAAACAAGAACAATGGTTGTCGATATCATATTGTAAAGATTAAAAACATACAATAGTATTACTCTTCTTTTTCTCTTCTAAAATTCATTCGTAGATTTTGATGAAATCACAATCTTCCAAGGATTTCACCCTACTCTCTTCCCAAGAGATTTGGACCAATCTGTCCAAACATTTTCAGTGAACTTAGGCTTATGGATGAAATATGTTTGAGTGAAATAGGCAAAGAGGGTGGCCATCTCTTTTTGCTCGAAGGTGAGCTCCACGGGTTCACTTTGGTACAAGAGTGGAACATGATGCTGCTTGTAGAGGGGAGGGAACAACAACCATTTAGGATGAAATTAGAAGAGTCTAATAGTTAGGATGATGTCAAATAGTTAGGATGAAATTAGAAGTATAAAAAACTTTAACAACCAATAATAATGCATCATGTGTCCTACTGGTCCCCATTTATGTTTATTCAACATGGTTCAATCCAGATAGATTTTATTTTTTATTTTTCAACACACTCATTGTATGAATTCAATAGTTGAATTCATAATTCAACACCTCCATTGTACATAGTCTCGATGATTAAGAAAAATATTCACCCTTTATATGGTACATATAGCTCTCGACTCCCATCAGAAATCAAATACAAGGATATGGGTGTCCTATGTCTCTACAAATACTATAACCAAACCCTAACCTCGATCTCAAGATGCACGTATCAAGAAATATTCAGCCCATATAAATCTTACATTTGGGTGTTCTCCTCGACCGGTGAAAATCTTGCTTGGCTCAATTTTGAAGTTAACTTCCTCCTATTTAACACCATCGACAGTGATCCACTTGAATTTATGCTCAAGCTGCTTTATTAGAGTCAACCATTCCTACATACAAGTAATACAACAGTCATAATAGACTCTTAAACAAGAACAACGGTTGTCTATATCATCTTGTAAAGTTTAAAAACATACCATAGTATTACTCCTCTTTTTTCTCTTCTAAAATACATTCGTAGATTTTGGTGAAAGCACAATCTTCCAAGGATTTCACCCTACTCTCTTCCCCAAGAGATTTGGACCAATCTTCCCAAAAAATTTCAGTGAACTTAGGCTTATGCATGAAATATGTGTGAGTGAGGCTGTTTTAAAGCTCTGGGGACTTATTAGTCCGTCAGCTAGGCAACGAGGGTGGTCATCTCTTCTTTCTTCAAGGTGAGCTCCACGGGTTCACCTTGGTACAAGAGTGGAACATGATATTGCTTGTAGAGAGGAGGGAACAACAACCATTTGTGAATGAGGGATGTCCATTGTTGAACTCTTTAAGAGGCTTCTGATATTTTATTCCTCTCTATCTAATATAAAAATCTAAGAAAAATATTTCAAAGGTGATATAGAAACCCAATTATGTACTTTTAAAATATTTTATAAAAGTTTATCTAATATATTTCTATGTTTAAATTTGAATTATAAATATTTAGTTTTGAAATGATATATATTTCAAAAAATGTTATAAAGAAATAAAAAATAATGGAAAAACGAAATAATCATAGTTGTTTCTCTGTTTTTCAGATGTAGCAACATGTTAACACCAACAATAGTTGTCTACTATAACAACTACAAATCCATAATACTCGAGGTGGCTAAGTTAATCTATCAAAATATATGAGAATTTCGAGGAATATTTGTGCAACTTAGCACATTTTTCAAAGGATATCTAAACTGTGGCTAATTGTCTTCTTATAGTTTGTAGATTTTTACATATAAAATCATCGAGTTAACTCTCCATGATCAGACGATCTCTAATAGACGAATATAGCAAAAAATAGTTTGAACAAATATTTTATGGAATGAAATTAGAAACTTTAAAAATTGTATGAATATTTATTTTGGAACTCTTATATGACTCTATCTATGACTTTTATTTTATATGGTTAAACTTCATATTTACATGCAAAGTAATAGGCGGTTGTAAAATATAGAAAAATATATTATATAGATATCATATAGAAATATATATTTTATATGTTTATTTAATTATGTCATATAGAAAAATATAGTATACATATCAAATGAAAAATAGGCGGTTGTAAAACGCTTTAAATACAGTTATTTAATATATAAATACATATATATATATATACATATATATATATATCACTCTTTTGGTGTCATTCTAGATCAATCATAAAGAAGGTCATTTTTTGACAAAATGTCATTTTTAAATGTGACTTTTAAACTAATTTTCTATTTTATCCTTAACTCAAACTTATTTTTAATTAAATTTAAGCCACGAATCCCTTTTAAAGATGAGATATATGTATAATTTAAATTTTTTTAGTTCATGTAAAATTTGACAATGTCAACAATAGACATATGCAAGATGTGCATTTGCATTAAACCATATTAAATTAGCAGAAAATAGTATTCTCTCCGTTTCAAAATATAGGATGTTTTAACTAAGGCACGCAGATTAAGAAATCTTTACTTTTAACAAGTTCAACCAGAAACAATACTGCATAATATAAAATACTAAACTAATCTAAAAGTTGCATAGAAACTTGAAAACATCCTACATTATGAAACAAAAAAACTTCTCTAAGACATCTTATATTTTGAAACGGAGAGAGTATATTTTAAAGTCCAAAAAAAAATTACAAAAAGTTATTTTATTTAGTTAAGGTCTATTCTCTCAAAATTGAACAGAACCATAACTTTTAAAGCTATTTTTAAGCCGGTTCTACCTCACTGGTCATTTCGAGTGGGGCAGAACCGGCTTAAAAATAGCTTTAAGCCGGTTCAGAGTAGAGACAGTAATTGGCTATGAATGAGAATGAAAAAATAGAGATGAATGAAAAAAAAAAAAAAAAAAAGGTTAAAAAAAAGCTATTTTTTTAGTTTTTTAATCCAAGTTTGAATGTATCACACTTGGATTTAATTCACTTGAAGACGAATCTTTTTTTGCAGCACTCTTGTTTAAAAAAATTCCTGTTTTTCTAAGTGACTTTTTGTGAGACGACGACTCAGTATTTTCGATTAATTATAATGTTTTTAAAAAATTTAAAAAAAAATTAAGAAAAAGGTGACCTTATTGTTTAACTGTTAAGGGCTAAGGCCCATAGTTGGCCCAGTTTTATACGTCTCTTTCTCGTCTCGTTGCATAGTCGTCTTCCTCAATTTTCAATTTATTTTTCTCGAGAAAACAAAAGAACCCTCAAATCAAATCCCAGCAAAAATCAAATTAGAGAGTTTTCACCATGATCAGCATTCTCGCTCAGGTTTCTTCTTCTCGTTCTCCAGATTCCTTTATTTGTTTCTTCTAAGAATTGAATTTGTTATATCCGTTGGTTTTAAACGATTTCTTCTACAGGAACGTCTTCTTGGTTTCACTCTTGGTAGCGCCTTGACTGGGTTCCTCGTTTACGAGCAGCGAAAGCTCATCATCCATCAATCTGTTTCTGATCCTAAATCTCAATCCTTCGATCAATCTCAGGTTATTTCTTACTTCTTTTTCCCCCTCTATTTGTCGCAAACGTTTACAAATCCCTAAAATTATCATTCAATTGATGAGAATCTAGGGTTCCAATTTTGAAAACATTTAAGGGGTTTGATATTAGGATTTGGAGTTTGCCTTTTGATATTAGGGGTTGTAAGGTTCTTAGATGAACTTATGGTTCTAGTAGCTTTGAGTTGAAATTTAGGATTGTTTTTGTCTTCTCAGGTGAGAGATCGCATATTCGGGAAGAAGTATCGTATGGAATTTGCATCTCTGTGGAACAAAGCTGTGGATCAGACTTTTGAACCTGCCATTGAGTATCTTAGTTCTCGTAAATGGTAGAGATGGATAATAGTTCTTTTGCTGAAGATGTGAAACTTCTACAAGGCTCATGAATTCGATTGTTGTTTTCGTGTTCTTGATGATACTACGAGTTTGTTTGAGATGTAGACAACTTGGTTGTTATGGCCTTATAACTGAATACAGCACTATTCTTGTTTTGTCTACTTTCTTGAGAAGAGAATTGTTTGTTGTGTTTTAGTTACTGAAAATGTTATCAGAGGTTATTGTTGTTTTGGCTTAATGATTGAGATGTTGTGGCGTACGACTTGTTATATTATGCTAGATTTGATTTCTTTTTGGCAGGCGATCAGTATTTGATTATGCGGTAAACATTAGAACGCTCTGCTATTACCCACTGCAGATGGAAATTTTTATATTTTCTCTATCATGTATCAAGCTTAAATACCAGGCTGAATGGAATTGGAAGTTTCTGCTGCGATGATCCATTTGCAGCCACAGGGAGAGGCAAGCAGCGGGTTTCGGAGGGTCTAAATTGGCATCCTGGTTTTTCCTAGTTGTGCGTGAAAGAAGTTTCTCAAATGCATGGACATTTAAGGTATTTCTACTTTCTCTGAAAACATGTTTTCATAGTTTCATGGGAGTAGTAATGCAAGCATTGTAGAGGTTATAGGCATATTATTGTTCAAGTTTGTTTCTTGGTTCATTAGCTTTGATGGTAGTGGATATTCTTTTCCCAGCCTAGTTCTTGTTTTGATTCCCTTCTCTGAAACTACTCAGGTTTGTTCTTCTGGATCTGATGAGGCCAAAGTGGCCACTGAATTTGAACAGTAGCAAAAGCATTTGCTAAACATCAACTTCTTCTGACTACAGTTAGTTGTTCAGTTCAGGTGATCACTTCTCCTCACTCGTTTTCTTTTCGAAGTTCCGCAGATACTCTTCTCCCGCGTTTCTTTGTTTGTGCAAATAAGTTGGTCTAATTCGGAGCCACCACAGAGACCCTTTCTAGCAGTTAGGGGTCGGAATTTTAACTGAACCAACCGAACCTTACCAATCGAAACCAGTGTTTAAGTTATATTGATACCTTCAACTTACTCCAAATTAACAACAACACTCTTTATCGTGTCTCTTTATTTTTAACTTTGTTTTGTTATTGATAGTTACTGTGCTATTTTTCTGGACAAAAAGCATGTGTTACTACAAAATTTATGGTAGAGATTACGCTGGTTTGAAAAATACATTAGAATTTGTTCACATTTTTCAGAACAAACCTAACCAAATAGAAACCCAACCAAAGCAACACCAAACCAACTTTAAAACGAAACTGAACTAGACGAACCAAGACGAACAAAACCGAAATAACTACGGTTTGAGTTCAGTCAAGTTTTATTAAAAACTAAACCCAAACCGAATCCGAACAAAAAAACAAAATGGCCTGACCTACTAGCACTCATGGTTGGAACTTGAAAGGAGTTCGCGTCCCAAACAAACATTGATTAATAGAGTGGTAGCTTAGCACAACATCGGACTAGGTAGAGACGAAACGAGTAGTATTAAGAATTGGGCTGGGGAATTTTACGGTCGGATGAGCCATTGAGGGCAACTGGAGGTGCGTGTCGGTCTTCTGGGAGGTGTATGGCGTCTGCTGAATGGCGTGGGACAAGCTCGAGATTCTCACAGTTGCAAATCTCCACCATAAAGCCATCGGGGTCGTTGAAGAAGAGCTGGTCGATGGCTGCGTCTTTCTGGTCACCCACCGTCCTCTTGATGTACTTCACGTCCACTTCCTTGAGCCTCTTTTCCAAAGCTTCCATGTCTTCGCACTGGAAAGAAATGTGGTTGTCCATCGGGTCCAAATGGTCCGTGTTGGAAGGTAACTTGTCTTCGTCCTTGACTTGCACCAAGTGGATCCCTACACCATAGTTGAAAAGCCACGCACCGTCGAAGTTTAACGCCGCTGGACGCTCTATCTCCACAAACCCTAACACCTTCGTGTAGAACTCCAAAGACTTTTTGACGTCTTTGCAAAGCCTTGAGACATGGTTCAACGCCATTAAAGGCGGCTTCGAGTTTGATACATCATCATCACCTTTCTTTTTCTTCTCCATCAGATTCCGACGAGACGCGGCTTTGTTACTTCGCCTAAAAGAAAGTTGATAGTAGTACCTTAAAAACGGGAGCGGCGAGGACTAATTGAAGGACACGTGACGGACGCCTGAATAGGGAGCTTGCATGTATGAACACACATATCGCTCACGTGTCACTCTTCACACACCTTCGCATTATTTTTCTATTGTAGCAGAGGGACGATGTCGACCAGCAACACTTATCTTATCTACCCACTCTATTACAAGTGTGGCTAGAGAGCGGTATTAGTATGTGAAGAAACGAGTTTTTTAAATTTTGTTGTGTTAATACTAATCATCATTATAACTAAAACATAAAGTTAAGAATAAAAATACTGGTTTGTGACATCATTAGTGATTATGATATTTGCTTTTCACTTATTTGTTCAAATGAATCTTTAATTTGTATACTATTCATGATACTTCAACAAAACGTATCTTATAATGTATTTTCAATCCAAACAAATATAATTTCGAAAGTTATGATCTTCATAAATTTTGCTTTTATTTTTTAAAAACTTCATCTTTTACAAAGGTTCTATATATCTCCTAAAAATTATTTTATAATCAACCATTTAATATAATTAACTAAGTGTAAAATGTTTACAAGTCCATTATAAGATATATATATATATATAGAGAGAGAGATATTGATATGTGTGTGTGTGTAATTCTAGATGAAACTAAACTAGACTAGAGTTGACAAAAAAACTAAATTAGTTTGTTTAGTTTTCTATTAATGTGTTTAATATTTTTTTTTTAAAGGTTAATATGGTTCAATTATAGAATTCAGAGCCTTTATAGTATTCTACTATTAGATTTGATAATGGTAATGTAATAAACATGGTTATGGCTAGAGAGGGTCATTTGGACTAGTATAAGTATAATAACAATGAGGGACTTTTCAATCTAGTTTTTTTTTCATTTGGTTCTGAAACGATACAAAATATTGAAAATGGTATTTAAAAAAGTCGCAAGACATAATAATAATCCCTTTCTTTTTCTCAAGAAACTCGTCAACCAAACTTTTGTACTCGAGGTTTCTAACCAAACTCTTTCTATAGATTCAAATCTATAACATAGACTCTAAGTTACACACTTTATAAACCAATACGCTAAACCAAACTTTTAACTAAAGTGGGTCTCCAAAAGTTTGATATTTTGGGAGTCTGAGGCTAAAAGCCACAAATTTAACCCTTCAAACACGGCCCTGATGGTAAACAGTGAAAAATACTCTGCTATTAACCACTGCAGATGGATATTTAGATACAAGCTTCTAGTAAAGGGAAAGCAAAAGCACACATTACAACTCAAAGTCTAGCTATATGCCCTATCATGGTTCACATCAGCACAGCAAACGCAAGTCCAAGGATGATCCCAACCACACTACCAGCTCCTATTCCGCTTTTAGAACCAACTGACATTGATGCTACTTCGCTTTCTTGTGCTTTAGCAGAAGCTCCTTGAACCTTTGCAGCCACGGGGAGAGGCGAGCAGCCGGATTCCGAGCAAGGGTCAAAAGTAGCATCAGTGGTTTTTGGTTGCGCGTGAAAGAAGTCAAATGCAGAAGGTGAAAATGCCACTGGAGTCTCGTAAGCCAACCCATGAGGAGCTCGGTCTTGCGCTAAGGCGAAGTTTGTGAAGATTAGAGAAGAGAAGATAAAGAAGAGGCAAGTTTTTGAAGTCATTTCTATAAGTCAGCTTGCGTTGGTTTCTTGAAAGTGTGTAGAAGGCTATGAGTTTGAGCAGGTGGTGGAGCTAGTGTAGTGTGTTTTGTTGGGACTTTGAGGAGAAGGTTGGTAACTAATTTATAAGGTGATGTGAAATAAAGTGGTTGTTGTTGCTTGGGATTAATTAAAAATCGGGTGGTGAAAAAGATAAAAAGACATTTACAGATGGGAACAATATGATTTCTCATGATTTCTCTACCTTTTCCCAACATATATTTTTTCTTTTTTCTGCTTCTATGGTCCTGAATCTTTTGGTTCACTGAAAACCCAAAGGTCTTCAGATTTTGCTAAAACAATTTTGGTTTGACGAGCTTGAAAACTAGTGGTGGACAAAAAAATCAAAACAAATTTTTCAATCCGAACTTATTAAGTAATTTAAACATCTATGATATAATTCAAATTAACTTCCACAAAACAATCCGAAATAAAATTTTGTTATTATTTGGTGTTATTTTCCAGATCCAAAAAAAAAAACAATGCCCAAACCTAGTAGTTAAAAACCACAAAGACTGGTTTTACGAAGGTTTGCTGAGTTAGTATATACTTCGCCTAAATAATTGCTAATTAGTAAATATATATGAGTAGATCTGGTCCCATAATACTTAATCACTACCTTTAGTTGTTACTTGTTAATTACCATCCTAAAACTATTAAGGCATAATTAGGACGTAGTAGATGAGAAGTAGGAACCATCATTATACTTTAGCATCCTATAATTAAATTCAAGTTCGTCTTCCCTTAAAGGATCAGCAACAATATATATATATATATATATATATATATAACTTTTTAATATTCAAACAGAGTTATATGTGAGTGAGTGTAATAATAACAACCTGCATTGGAACACAACATCGATCTCTAATCTATTAATGGCACAAGAGGGGTCAAGCATGCATCTCTTCCCTTCACGCCTTATATTTTTGATTGTGAGTTTGATGCACGAGATTAAATCTTGTATCTTACGTTTTATTTCATTAGGTATGTTAAGAATATTGGTTTAGTTATATCAATACTATTTGTTATGCGTTTTTATGAAATAATCATCCTAAAAAAGGTCTCAGAATCTCATTTGTGTCCTCCTGATTGGGAATATATTACTCTGCACTGATTACATATTTATGTTGTTGTTGTTGTTGTTTTTATATTGTCAACTTTAATAATTTATATTAAACTCTAAATTGGGAAACCAAACCTCCGAGACAGAGTTGGTGGAATTTTTTAGAGCAAGTAAACATTGCCACCTCTGCATGTCCTTAAACATATGAGTTTCAAACTCCACATTTTCACTATATTGAGATTTGGCAAAACAATTCGACATTATCAGAAGAATTGGCATTTATCATGTATAAATTTGTAACAAAAATACAAGATAAATTTCTTTAAATACCACAAAAAATATTTTTTTTCCAAAAATACCAAATTTTAGTTTTTTTTTCCAAAAATACCACAAATTGTTTTTTTCCAAAATTACCATAGATGTAGAATTTTTTTTTTAAGTTTGAGTTGACAAATTTAGTTTTAGGGTATAGTTTTTAGAGGTAGGATTTAGTATTTAGAATTTAGGAATTAGTTTTTAGTATTAGAACTTTAATTATAATTATGTGGTATTTTTGAAAAAATTTCTATTTTAATGGTATTTTTGGAAAAAAAAACTAAATTATGATATTTTTGGAATAAAAACATATTTTAGTGGTATTTATGACAATTGCCCAAAATACAATTGGGTTCCGTTTTCATTAGCCGCGTCATCAGTTTCATATAGTATTTGTTTCTTTTAAATATTGTATCAATTCATTTTTACGTCCATCAACATGATTGTATAGGGACTATTGATTAATTGATAACCTCTTCTAATCTTTATTAATTGTTTCATGCAGTTTCATGTGTGAAAAGATAGCTTGAGGGGTTGGTATAAGGGTTTTGATTGGTTTCACATGTACCACCATAACGTCCATAACGTGACTTTTCTCTTCAGCTTTCACTGTTCACACACTTCACAGGATTTGTTCTCTCGTCCGTAAGTTTCCCATTACTCACGTGAGAGCTCGCGTGATTTTTGTAGATTAACTATGTTCATTCAAATCAAAACACTAGCAGAAGTTTTTTAATTAATTCATAGGCCAATATAGCGATGTGGTTTTGAAGACGATAGGTTGGTTGAATTTGTTTAAATTTAACATTTTAACAATGTTTAGTGAATAAGATTCAATTGAAGGTAATGATTTAAAAAATTCACCAAGCTAAAATCCTAACGTAAACAAAAATAAGATAACTCATTCATGTGAGTTCGAGGAAAAGAAGACGAAACATGGGCTTTCTTCTAGCCCTCGCCTCTGTTTGCTTTCTGTCCATGTAGCAATTAGTCAGTGGCAGGGCCGGTCCAAACGATTTCGAAGGCTTTAAGCAAACTGTAAAACATTATTTTCATATATGACATCAAAATTTTGTTAACATTTAACTAATATCATGTCTGAAAAATTAAAAAAAATCACAGACCAAAATGATTTTAATCACATAAAATAGAAATATTAATTACCAAATTTATATAAAAAATGTGATTATTGGTTGAGGAATGATAAGTTGACAGAGAAAATTGATTTACTTATTAGCTTAATATTTGGAATTTCAAGAAATTAGGATAATAAATAAAAAAAATTAGAAAATTTTTAAAGTCGGGATGAAAGGTACCTGCAGAAAAATCAATACAATAAAACTTTTAAGTTGTCGTAAACAACATGTTTATATTAGATGATGATTTTTTAAAATTATAAGCACCTGCCGAAAAAGCGATACAATAAAACTTTTAAGAGTTTCTGCAGCAATAACACCTCAGTTTTGGAGTGTTTTAAGAGTGACACATCATTAAATCATCATCTAATATAAACATTTCATTTACTACAACTCATATTTTTCAACCAATAATAATTACTTTGTTCCACATCAATGTTTATGGATTTTAAGAAACTCACACATCATTTAAATGGTATAACTAATCAAATTATAAAAAATAACAAACATCATATCAATATTTTCTAAAAACAAATGTTAAAAATTATACCTTAAATTTAAACTAGATGAAAAAATTATTTACAATTTTTAAAAATATAATAATGTTAACCAAGTATAATAATCATTGTATGTCATATATATCATTGTAATAATAAATCTTTTAGACTTTTCAATATGAACATAATATTTTTTGACTATATAAATTATACATGCTTTGGTTGAATTTTGTTAATAATAAAACATTTATTGTTTCTTAATCTTTGTGTTTTTAGCCAAAAACTCTTAATAATATTCTCCCTCTGGTTTTATTTACTTATCGTTTTAGAATTTTGCACACAAATTAGGAAAATAGATCAATGCTCTATTATACCCTTTCTTTAATATATTTTCTAAATTTTTATTGGTTAACGCATTAAAATAGTTGGGATAAAATTGATATTTTTACCAAACATATGCATTGAAAACTTAAAATGACAAGTATTGGAAAACAAAATTTTTACTTTATAATGACAACAAAAAAATCATAGGGAGTAATTATTTAAAATAAGTAAAATAATCTCGAATTTGGGTCAAACTAGATCTTTTTTTTAATTTAATGTTAAATTATACTCAAAGAAAAAATAAACATTTTACAACCTTTGTAGAAACTGTGTGTTTAAAACATTTGTTTGTAAGATAAAACTTCAGTAGAATCTAGCCTCAAATCATGCTTGAAGATGGGCACCCTCTTTGTCGAACATGGTAACTAAACTAGATCCTTTTGACTCGGATTTTAAGGTGGGTGTAAATTAGATTTTTTAAAAGTATTTAAAGACATCTAACTTATATAAATATAACTTACTTCGTTTTTGTTTTATAATTTCAAAAAAACAAAAAAAAATCATTTTTATCATTTAGGATGAGCAAACACAGTCAACTCTCATTCACCATTCTGATTATCTTCACCATTCTTGTGATAGGTTTATACTTACATTTAGAAGAAAAAATTAATATATTATATATAATAATTGTTTGAGAAAAAAATAATTTGTCATAATCCAGTTGACAGACAAAAGAGTTTTACTTAACATTATTCTTTAAAATACCAATTCGCTTATGATATATGCTCTATGAATATATGTGTCAAACCTTCTTCTGTTCAAAATATAATTCCATAATATAAGGTTTGGCTCCTTCTAGGCCAAATTCATACCATGGCTACTAGACCTATATACCACACTGATACCTAAATATTTTCTTTTGAAATTTCCTGCTTTATAAAGTTATATGGTCTTATCATATTATTGAGAATTATTGTGACATGAACTGATTTCACAACAATAATTATTGAGAATTATTATTTCTTTTTCTTCAATAATTGTTCTCTTTTTGTAATATGGTTGACAACTATTTCAAGATAGATATTTCATAAATTTTGATGTCATGTAGTTTTCGATGAAAATTTATATAATTTTTTTATAATAAAAAAAACATATTCTGCACATAACTAATAACTTATATATCGTCCCTACAATACTTTTTCAACACAGATCTTTTTATGGATACAAAACAAAACTTTTGGAAATATATATCCTCTTAAGATACTGAAATTAAGATATAACGTTTGAAACAATTTTGTTGTTTTTGTAGGAGTGGTGGGAGACGTGAGCCAAGGAAGAAAACGTCAGTGTCACAAGACCTATCCGTTCCAGAATTGTGTAACCAGTGAGTGTGTAAATATGTGTATAAAGAAGTATAAGAAGGCGGGCGCTATTTGCACAAGATCGAATGAATCAGTTCAAGGAGTAAATCAGTGTAGATGTCTTTTTCATTGCCGCTCTTAAATTATTTTCATATTACAATAAATTCTAAAGTAATTCATAATCAATTAGAGCCATGAAGTAAAGTAACTTAACTTGTTGTGCCTATATTATGTTCACTATATATTATAAATAGTTTCTAATACTGGTAAAAGGCGTTACGAAAATGAGCTCTCCAACAATCATTTAACTTAGATGATGCAAATTATTTCTTCGAATTGACATGTCTCCCTATTGATTTAAGATTTCTATAGATCATTTATGAGTGTTGCTAAAAAAAAAGAAATTTTGAAAATGCTATACTAAACGGGCTAGTACTCAAACGAGTTGGGCCTATTGCAATAGTCAGAAGCATTAATACACGCATTTGATTAACATGTGCTCTCTTGTTTCTTCACGTAGAGAGCTACTACGCACACCCTTGCCGTTACCCCGACGAATTATTTTGTCTTTCGTAACGAGTTATGAGTTATCGAAGAATGAGAAAGACTTTTGTAATTCGCAATGCCTGATAACGACGTCGTCTCTACCAATTAGGTTGGAGCAATCACGTGGTCACACGCCACGAGTCGTACACGAAAGCTCATCTCTCCACGTGGATCACGATGATGGTATCGCCACGTGACTTTTTGGACCGCTTTTAGAATTGTCTTGTTTTGTCTATTTTGTCAGGTTTGGGATAAATGAACCAGAAAACACAACCCATCTTATCGTACAATACATTGTCCTGTCTATGGATTTTCTACTGTGACGAAATTACAGTTTCATCCATGTTTACTTTACGGATTAGTGATGTGTATTCGTGAATTAGTTTCATGGTCAAGTGCCCAACACGCGTAAAAATATTCTTGTTTTCTCAATCCCTCCCTCCAAGCAATTTTAAATACTTTTTTATTTTATTATATTGTGTGGTGTGAATGTTTTATGATTTCATTTCGATGGAAAGCTCTATACAAATTATAATGTGAACAAAAAAAAACTAACTGAGAAATGAGAACCCTAAACTCATTTAGACTATGAAATTCTTTAAGATGATTTAAATAATTGATTAGTATTACAGAAAGTTGTCGTTATTGTTGTAAAATCTAATTTATATGATATGGCGTTAGTTTTTTAATATGTTTTTCAATATGCACTATTATTATGCTTTATAATTTATAAATTATAAATAAAAAAGCTTAAATTACAAACTGATTTATACACTCCAACATTTGTAACCATTCGAGTCATAAAGCTATAAAATTAAGAAAGATATAAAGAAACTAACTATTATTATTATATTATTATTATTATTAGTATAGGTTAAACAAGAAAAATCCGTACATTATCTAAAATTTATAATTACAAATCTTAAATATTTAAATGGGAAGATACATGAACTCATGTTAATTTGCCTAAAAATATTGTTTGAAGTCATGTTAATTTGCTAAAAAGTATTGTTTGATATGATTTTAATAAGTCTCCAAGGACTTCGGTATATATATTTGATCTGAAAGGAAATAATTTAAAACTTATTAACCTGATCAATATTAAGGAAGATCATCATATACTAGGTATTAATTCTTATATAGAGTATCCAATATTGGATGATGAAACGATAACATCTTTTTGTTGGAAATGTAGCAAACCTCTAATCTATCGTCCCTAGGACATTTCGAAGAAAACGTTAATAAACTCCTTTCTATTATACAATTAGAATTAACACATGATTCAAATATTCACGGTATTATTACAAAGTAAACAAAAGTCGAATAACCTAAGTTAAAAATAAAATATAAATTATAGGTTTTCGTTGATGACTTTGACAGTCATCGTTTCGTTTGGACAAAAACTGCACTGAACAAAAATGTTTTAAACTTCCACGAAAGTTCCAAGGGCATATCAGTAATTTCGTAGAAACCTGTGAGTCCATCAAGAAAAATTAACACAGAGGAGGACCAGGAGGTTTAAGTCTATCCATTGACCTTTAACACCAAGCCCAGTTCTGTATTTTATATATAAAGCAACCAAAAGCCTAAAGAGAAAGAATCTTAAAAATTTTTAACTAAACCCAAAAAAAAAAAAAAAGTTTTTATTCATTTCTTCTTCTGTTTCTTGAAATGGCGACGAGCAAGTGCTACTATCAACGGCCAAGCCACCGTTTCTTCACCACCGACCAACACGTCACCGGAGCTTCCGACTTCGAGCTAGACGAATGGGATCTTTACAACACCGGTTCTGATTCAGCTCCCAGCTTCAGCTTCAGTGATCTTACAATCACCTCCGGTCGAAACAGAACTAACCGGAAAGATTCGGTTTCTGGTACAGCTGCGTCTTCGTTACCGGTCAACGTACCGGACTGGTCTAAGATTCTTGGGGAAGAGAGTCAAAGACAGAGTCACGTTACGAATGAGGAAGAAGAAGAAGAAGAAGTGGACGGAGGTGCACGGCGTGTTCCGCCGCATGAATTGCTAGCGAACCGGAGGATGGCTTCATTCTCGGTTCATGAAGGTGCTGGGAGGACTTTGAAAGGAAGAGATCTGAGTAGGGTGCGAAATACTATTTTCAAAATTAGAGGGATCGAAGATTAAATTTTATCTTTTTAAAAATTGAGGGGTTGGGTTACATATAGAAAACATGAGGGACTAAATTCGCAAAATTTGTAAGAGATGTTTGGATTTATTTTTCGTTTTTTTTTTAAATTTATTTACTTAAGATTGTAATTGAAATTTTGAGACAACAAATATGAAATTTGACTTGGTATTTCTTATATAACTTTTTTACTTCTTCGTCAACTTATTTTTATTTTTATAGTCGTTAATTAGATTCTTCTCTCCCCCTTGGTTTATTTATGATGAAGAACAATATTATCGTCAACGAGAGGTAATTTACAATGACTATGATTGTTATTATTTATTTGAGTGGGTTAACGAAGGATTAATATAATTATTAGTTAATCATGTGGCTATGGATTTGGGATTATATGACAGATGGAGACATGGTGCGTTGTCTTTTTAATCATACAATTCTACGTCGGCATATGTTTCCTCTCTCTTTTATTTCTTATCAGCTAATCCAATTATTCGTAATTGTGTATATAGTATAAACACAAATCTGGTTGGTTCATTCTGGTAAATCAATATAAGAATTCGTGTGTGTATAAGATTACCATATACTATATTACTACCACCTTAATTAATACCTTATGAGTAATGAAATGTTTTTCTTTAACTTTTTTTTCGTGTATAATTATGTTAGGTGGAAAAAACTAATCCCTTAAAGTTTTATTATATTTACGAGTAAATGAAGTAGACCAGACGATAATAATATTCGATAAATGTCTTGGATCGAGTACGCACAACATAATGTTAGGCGTTTTATGTGGATAGATCACTTGTTTGGATAAGATCGATCTGGATAACTAACTAATTGGTTACACATATTACTATAACTTTAACGTTTCATTGACGTAACAATTACTCCATTAGGTAGATGTTCTTATTTATATTAAAAACCTAGATCTTGTAATTTAAAATAACTATATATATTTACCCCCAATAAAAAGTATTTGCTACAGTCTAAGTTATTTGCTTTTATTTTAACTAATTAAAATAGTATGTCAAATAGAAAACACAAATTTTACATTTTACAATGATATTATTTTTTTACCAAAAAATCCCTTTATATTTCATTACATTTTGTAAAGTACAAATGCAAATGAAAAACATTTCGGCTATTTATTTGAGGTTTAAAGTTAAGAAATGAATTTCGATTAAAACTTTTAAAATTTTTGAGTTCATTTGAAAGAAATATTTACGTATATGTAATATATATTAAAATTGTTCTTACGATATTCATATTCTTATAATATTTCTTTTTTTTGGTTAAAGGGTTTTATTCTTATAATATAAACGAAAAGGAATACAAAATCCATGTTATACGTTTTAACTTGTAACACTTGTTCTATTAAAGTTTTGATTGATCTTGTGCAAGTTACCAACATTCATTTAACACATGGCACATGGCAGGGTACTATACAAGTAAATATAAGGAAAAATTAAAATGATTAATTTGTGACACAATCTAGTAAAGTAGTAAATATACCGATAATGGATTCTTATATAATGATTTGAAACTTTGAACAAAATAAATAAATAATAATGATTTGAAACTTTCAATGAAAATTATATATATGTTCAGATATTTTAGCTCTATATCAAAAAAAAAAAATTAAATGGATCATTTACTAATTTTGGAATTAAAATTGTTCATATACAGAAGAATTTTAATAACTCGCAAGCTTCTTCGACATTTTCGGAAGATGACTACATCACGAGCGATGACAAAATCACTTTGGAATACCGATGTGATGCCTACCGTAGAATGGTTTACGTACGCTCTAACTAGTTAAAGTTTTGAAAAGTTTAAAGAAGAGTGACGACAACCGCATGATACATGCATGGGATGATATGATATTGTTCTCATATATAAATTGTTAGGTTATGTATTAAGAGTAGAGTAAAACCTCTCTAAATTAATATTCTTTAAATTAATTCTTTTTTTAATTTATAAACTTTTTCAGTTCAAAGTTAGACCGGTGTAAAAAATGACATAATTTGATAAAATAATAAAACAATAATTTTTTTTAGAATTTCTATATAAATATCTGAGAAAATTTAGTGAGATATAACTCTAATGTTGTTTGTCTATTCTTGGAGCTGAATTCTAGTATTTATTATTGCATCGAAACTTATAGTATTGTCTTCTCAAATTACATCAAAAATAGTAGAAAGACTATATTAATAAAACAATTTTTTATTGTTAGAGTTCATATTTAATCTTTTTTATTTTTTTTTTAAATTAAAATTTTCAAAACTATGAGAACAAAAAAACTCTTCCTAAACTAAAATTTTATTAATTTATTGATATTTTAAAATCTCTATAAATTAATAAAATATCATGGTCCCAACCAATTAATAAACTAATATATCATGGTCCCAATCTTAATAATTTATAGAGGTTTTAATGTATATATAAGTTGTTATTGATTTGCCTGGACCCGGATTTGATTCATCTTCATTATGAGATACTTATAAAATATTTACAGATTATAACTCAGCTTGATTGGGAAATTATATCAATAACTCTTTAGACAAATAGATTGTTTACTTGTTAGTCTTTGGCATAATTAAACTACATAGAGTATATAGGATTAACACAACTAGTTTCTCTAGAAAAAACATCATTAAATTAAAGAAAGTGAGATAAGTAACTACGTAGAAATAATAATGTCTTTTGTTAAAAGTAGGCCATGCATATCAAAAAACATACACGATCACGCGTTCTACTAAAATTCCCAAAAAATTGTAAAAGAATTCATATGTTTGTTAATATGATACTGACAAATATACGTGGAAAGGCAAATCTTAAACCATCACAAGTTAATACAGCTGATCACATACTGTATCATATCGTAATATAAGTGAATTACCTAATAAATGAATTTTTACCTCTAAAAAACAAAACCAAGAGGATTTTTATATCTTTTAACAATGGATTTCAACCCTTTTTAAAAAGAAAATAAATAAAAAAATCATCTCATATCCATTTATCCAGTATACAGAACACGTTCATTTTTTGTTTTTTTTTTTCTTTTTTTTTATTCTTTTTGATTTGAAGATATAATACAAAAACACGTCGTATAATGTGCACAAACGGTTAAAAATGTTTGCGTATATGAAAAACAAAAGCTCGTGGCCACATTTAGTTTGGTGATGGACAATGTCAATTTCTAAACGTAACCAAGGCAGTGGCAAAGCGGTAATATTCAGGTAAACGTACCTCTCAAGTGCAAGCCCCACACAGATGCGATGCCGTAATCCTTAATAGTATTTCCCAACGTAAGTGATGACTGAACACACAAGTCGAGTCGTTCGGCGTTTTATGTGCGTTGGTCTTGTCGTTTTTGTACTATCTTTGTCTTTTTCCTCCTCCTAGTTTTTTTAGCTTTTACCAAAGCGACGAATCGAATATAAACTGGTATATTATCGGTACAATCCAAAATTCCAAATTAACAAAATGGTCAAATTTGAATTTATTTTTTTGCTTTGTTTTTTTTAAACAGTAGAATTTCATCGGCTGTTAAAGTGTTAAGACATTTTTAGGTACGTCTCTTTCACGTGTTTGGTTATAATATTATTAGTTTTATTTTAGCTAATTATGCATCCCTCACATGTCCAAAATACTGACTATAGAAACAATTAAGAGAGATACAAACGCTTTTGGTAGTTGGCGAAAACAAAATAAAAATGCATTTGGTCAAATGGAAGCAAAATAGTTGAGAAAATGAAAGTCAATGTTGAGTTTTTTTAAGGCCCAAACAATAAAAGGAATTAAAAAGTTTGACATGGAGAATGTGAAGTTCGTTCATCTGCACGACTTTATTAATAAACCGACGAGGGATCAGATTTGGAGTTTAATTTGATCGTAGTTGGACAACTTGAGCGTTAACAAGAACCACAGTGTCAACATTTATTTTACTCACAATATATGATCATATATATATATATTGCTCTTGTAACAAGTCACATAAACCATTGTTTTGTTATTCTTTCCAACCTCTTCTTCATCAACTTTTCCAATAGATTGAATTCAAACACATGCAAAAACATCAATCTGGCGTTCGGACTATAGTGTGTTTTCTCCCTCGACTCTTAAAATCACATATATATATATATATAAAATATTGTTTTGTATTAATATTATTGTCGAGTATAATTTAATACGGTAAAAGATTAGAGTACCAAACAAAGATTGAGTAAAATCACCGGTTATATCATATTTTTGGGTCAGTCCAAAGACAACCATAAAGGTTATAAAATTTTCGAACAGAAAAGAGAGTAAATTTATAGATTGTTGAACAAAAAAGTATTATAACTATTTTGAATTACATTATAAATCATTTTTTCCGTTAAATCATTTTCACTTTTAAGTTATGGAAACATAAAACAAGTTCGACGTTATTTCAGAATTTCCAATAAAATTGCTTTATGGTCTCCATCGGCTTCCACTATTGGGCAGAAAATAGGCCCAAGGCCCATACTAAGTAGTGAGATCCGAGCCCCTCTCTCTCTTCGATTATATCCTCTCGCGAAAAAGCTCAACAAGACGGGTCACAAAGCGGGTCGAACTATCCAACTGAAACTTGGATCGGATCCGTTGGTGAATCATCCTCCTCCTCAATGCGAGTGGTGAACAAAGTGAATTTGCAGAGAAGCAAATGAACACGACTTGCCATTAGAGGAGGCGACCATCAAAATCCTCTCCTCTCTCTTGGAAAAATCCCTAAAATAACTCTACACGATTTCCTGCAATGGCGACTTCGGGTTCTAGCTCTTCACCTTCATCATCATCATCATCAGGCACCGAATTCGCCGATCCAAACCCTAGTACCGATCCAGAGACGAATTCGGAGCGTGTTCAAAGTCAATTGGAGTCAATGAATCTCTCTCAACCTAGCGAAGTCTCTGATGTTACCAATCGCACCGATTACAGCGGCGGCGATGATGATGACGACAACGACGGGAACGAAGGCGGAGTTAGCAATGGTGGTTTATTGCATGAAGCTGTGGCGGGAGCTAGCGGAGGAGAGGAAATAGAGGCGGAGAATCCTGTGGAAATGGAGGCTGGGGAAGAGCCGCCGAGTCCGACTAGTAGCGGTTACGATGGGGAGAGAGGGAGTAGCGGTGGAGCTACCTCTACTTATAAAGCTGATGATGCTAGCGAAGGTGAGATTCGGGAAACTAATGTGGATGCTGACACCGCTTCGCAGCATGAAGCCGCTTGGTTGCCTGGAAAACGCCATGTTGATGAGGTCAGTTTCATTTAGCTCCTTACTTTTTAGTACCAGATTCATGAAGCTTCTTGCATTAGAGGAGAGAACAAGGATGAATTAGTAGATTGGGTGTAAGTTCTAGGAATGTGGTTGAATTGGTATTAACGCTCTGATAACACTGACATGAACTGATCAATGTCAAAACTGTGGAAAATGTGTAGTGAGTGATACGTGTGAACTGATCAATAGTGATTATCTTCTCATCAGCGGTAGATGGAACTTCTGAGAACACACTTTTAATATGAAAAACGCAGGATGATGCATCTATTTCATGGAGAAAGAGGAAGAAGCATTTCTTCATATTGAGTAACTCGGGCAAACCGATATATTCCAGGTTTAGCCATTTCTTCATATTGAATCACCAGATAGTGAATGGCTGTATTATTGCGGTTTTTATCGTTTTAGCTGACTTCCTCTTGTTGCGTTTCCTGTTTTAATAATCGTATCTTTTAGATATGGAGATGAACATAAGCTCGCTGGATTTTCAGCTACTCTTCAAGCTATTATTTCTTTTGTGGAGAATGGGTAAAATATGCATAAGCTTTGTCTGTTGCTCGTTTCTTTTATGGTTATTTTTGTCATGTTTGATGCCTAACCCATTGTTTTTTTTAGTGGTGACCGTGTCAATTTAGTCAAGGCAGGAAAACACCAGGTATTAAAATTTCCCTTTACTATCAATTATATAGCTTGGCAGTGGTGCTTATAATAGTGCCTACCACTAGATACACTGGTGCATTAAATTTTCAGCTAGAGAAGTGTTTTGTTCGTTTACACTGTCATTGGAGATATTTACTAATGTCATGTCTAATTTATCATTAAAGATCACTGTTGATAAGGAGATTACAAACATCTTTAAAATGAGATGTCCTGGTGAAAATTCAGGTTGTCTTTCTGGTGAAGGGGCCAATATACCTGGTCTGCATAAGCTGTACAGATGAAACGTATGAATATTTAAGGGGGCAGTTGGATCTTCTATATGGTCAGGTAACAGTAGACTGCTGTGTATCCTTTCTTTTGAACTTTGTCATGTTTGAGTGTGCGGTTTAAATAACCAAAATGCAACATTGGTGATGCAGTTGATACTAATTTTAACAAAGTCAATAGACAGATGTTTCGAGAAGAATTCAAAGTTCGACATGACACCCTTGCTTGGAGGGACAGATGCTGTCTTCTCATCTCTTGTCCATTCTTTTAGCTGGTTTGTCTCTAATTTGCAACTCTTTAAATCTGCTGTCTTTTATTTCATGTTATTTTGTTTCTGAATATTAATTTGGAGATTGAGGCTACTGATCTCCAGAAAAAAATGTCATATTATTTCATGGATCAGTTTTATCTGTTAGAAACCTACAATATAATTGAAGAGACATATTTTTAACATAAATAATAAGAGATGATTTGTGGAAGACGAAGATCTCCAGTTATTATCAAAGTATATAATACAATATCTACGTAATAGCTGTTGGACTCTGTTTACTGTCCTTCCCACAGATGTAAAACTGTTGTTACGTACATTACATCTTTTCTCTTTTTGTCTACCTCTGAGTTTCATGTAAAGTTCTAATAATCTTCGAGATGATTTTCCCATTTTTAGGAACCCAGCTACATTTCTTCATGCCTATACTTGTCTTCCCCTTAAATACGCGTTAAGGCAAGCTACGGGGGCCATATTGCAAGAGGTTTGCGCCTCTGGTGTCTTATACTCACTACTAATGTGCAGACACAAGGTAAAACCCCCGTATTCAAAAGATCAAAGTTTTTAGCCTGGATATCTATCATAGTTAATGACTGTATGTATGTTTTACTTGCAGGTTGTCAGTCTTGCTGGTGCACAGAAAGCGTCTCTCCATCCCGATGACTTGCTTCTACTCTCAAATTTTGTCATGTCATCAGAATCATTCAGGCAAGTGCTAAATGTTTTGTTCATGTACCCACAGTGAACCATACATATGTTTTTATAGCTTGTTCTTACTGCTTCCTCCCTGCTAGCAGGACATCAGAATCTTTCTCACCAATCTGCCTACCAAGATACAACGCTCAAGCTTTTTTGCATGCCTATGTCCACTTCTTTGATGTGAGTCAAATACTTGTAAAGAGCTTCTTAGACTATCTACAGTGTACAATGTGAAAATATTAATTTACTCGGTAATGCAGGATGATACATATGTAATATTGCTTACCACACGTTCAGATGCCTTCCATCATCTCAAAGATTGCCGGTAAAAATAGCTTTCATGCTTGAAGATAGTTGTGTTCTTTTACATGATAAAATGTCGAGTACCGTTAATAAACATGTTATTAACTACGAATTAATTGTGCATGGTTAGGGTTCGCCTTGAGGCTGTTCTTCTCAAGTCAGATATTCTAAGTATGGTTCAAAGATCAATTGCGGAAGGTGGAATGCGTGTAGAAGATTTACCAATAGACCGCAGGCGTCGATCATCTACTACCGATCAGGGACAAGATACAACTGGTCCCGACATATCTGTGGGAACCGGAGGTCCCTTTGGAATTTGGCATTTCATGTACCGTAGTATATACTTAGATCAGTACATTTCCTCTGAATTCTCACCTCCAGTAACTAGTCACAGACAACAAAAAAGGTAAAGTCACGAATCTTTATGGGAAGCCAAATGATTAGTATTTGGAATGGAAATGTACTGATGTAGTTATGTTATGTTGCAGTCTATATCGGGCATACCAGAAACTTTACGCTTCAATGCATGATAAAGGATTTGGACCCCACAAGACTCAATATAGAAGAGATGAAAATTACAGTAAGTTCGAATTCGCACAGATGTTTACCAAAGATATGAAAATCCTTTTTTTTGCTGCGAACTGACAATCTTTTTACTGCAGCTCTTCTATGTTGGGTGACACCAGATTTTGAACTCTATGCGGCATTTGATCCACTTGCAGACAAGGTGAGATTCTTTAAAACTTTCCATGAAGTTAAAGATAGCTTAAATCGGAAAAAAAAACACTGATCTCTGATAATGGTACTAATGAAATCATATGGCAGGCGATGGCGATAAAGGTATGCAATCAGGTATGCCAAAGGGTAAAAGATGTGGAGAATGAGGTGTTCTTGCAAGGAGCTAGCCCTTTCTCTTGGTGATGATGATAAAGTTACTACTATTCACTCTTAAATATATGTACGTTTTGACCTTTCTTTTATTTTGACCAATGACCACCTATATATTGTGCTAGCACCACCCACCTTAATAAGGCAGTAATGTAATTGTACCCAGAAACCCTCGAAAGAAAGCTATTTCATTGCCTTTATTGTTATTAATTAAGCTTGAATAGTCAATAACTGAGATGATGTAGTGAGCAATTATTTAAGGTTTTGATGGAAGGATGTAGACTAGAGTTGTTGGTAGTAACGAGTTGGTTGTTATGTTGTGTGCTTTCAGTTTAAATGCCCATCCATTATTCACTGTGATGCTCCTGCGTTCTCTTATCTGGGTTCTATCTTCATTATATAGTAAAAAGATTTTGATTATGTAATTAAGGGAATTGTGAGAAAATATATATGTATTTTAAGCACAATGTGATGATTTAAATGGTCAACTGATATTACGGTTTGATCCGTAAATAATTTTTTTTTTTTTTTTTTTTTTTTTTTTTTTTNAAATAAATTTGTTATACTTTTTGAAGATAAAATATACCATATATGATAACTTGTTTAAAAACTAAATTGTATTGTTGTTCATGCCAATGCAAAACAGTAAATTACATAGTTTTTAATAGATAAATAAATGAAAATATTGCAGCATTTTAAAAACGCAACGTAGAACACTCCAAAATTCAAAAACCAAGATAATAAAAGATCTGAAATAAAGACCAGGCTGCACGATCGGCCTACAAAATGAATAATCCAAACATTACTATAGATTTTACCAATGTATATATCTTCAAAATAGAAAAGATAAAGTCTATAGCATCTATCTTCGAATCATTTCTTGATAGGATTCGCCAAGTTCTTTTGTGTTTCAGATCATATAGTTGCAGCTCGAAATCGATTTTTTTTTTTTTGTCGCAAGATATTGCTGCTAGTAGGAATGTGACGAAGTCACACGAAGAAAGGTTGTTTCAACCCAAAATCGATTTACCGAGTGATGCTTTCTCAAACAAACAAAAAACCTCATTTACATATCCAGTGTTTTAGTTGGTTGATCATTACTATATTTGACAAGTTTTTTTATTTGTATGACAAGTTCTCTTATGACTTAGTATTTAACTCTAAAGCGAATCCAAGATTAATGCAATGCCGCTTCAGACAAAATCTGAATTTTGTTTTATCTTCTCTAGACATTACGGATGAACAAGGGTTTAATACAGTGCTTCTAATTAAATGCTCTGCTTAAATGCACCTGTTCACTAATAATATATTATGACATCGAAGTTAATGTACTTAATTACCAAGTATATAGTTACACATTCATTACGAAGTTAATACATATTTAATTCCTCATTAAATATTGGTGTAACAAAACTGTGACTAAGGGAGAGTATTCATCATCCTCTGTTTTTTTTTTCTTTCAATATTTAGATTACAAGTTACTTAACCATTCGTGTACTAGGAAAAATTTTAAAGACAATCCAAACATTAATTGCATAGTTTATTATTTGTGTATATTATGGAGTTTAACCATTGTGTAAATTGTGTAACCATAGTTTAACTTTACATACTCTAACCGTTGTATAATTTGTGTTTCTAGGTACGTCACAATATACTATACGATCTTTGTCCAAGTTATTGCAGATTTTAAAATATAAAAAAGCTTCATTATGGACTAATATGTAGCTAAGAAAAAAATAACAATACCTAGCTCAATGTTTGTAAATTAAGTTTATTTGTTTCCAAGTAATGCCACAAAAATAGATAATAAATACTAACATAAGAAAAAAGGAAATCTTGTTAGTACAAAATATATGTGATGGATCAGTCAAACTTCATCAACTTCGGGAGACTAAAATTAAAAAAACAAAAACAAATGTAAAAGTAAATGTTGGCCACTAAGCTTAACTATGATTATGAATTGCACCTTTTACTACTGCAAAACACTCAAACCGTTTATTACGTGACTGCCCATTTTCTTACTAATCTCTCTCCAAACCAAAATAGGCTTTTCGGTAATCTCACGACTTGTCATTTGTTCCTCCTCTCTCCCACCCATTGACTTGTGTGGACATGATTTCAAAACTCATCAAAAGCTAAACTATTCTTTAGATATGTGTGACCATTTAATTTTTAATATATGAGAATCAAAGACGCACTAATTTCTTAAAATTCAAGCTGTTTTCAAGTATTTTTTTTCCCTTTCTATTTTTTATTCCCATATGACTTTTTTCTCTTCAATTGACTTTTTTCTCTTCAATTCTTGAATATTTCACCCACTATTAATTGGTATGTGATCGTTTGTCTTTTGTTTTTCCTGATATTCACTTCTTTTCTAAATGACCTAGAGGGGTTATTGGTTCTATGATTTTAATATATTTGGAAATCCAAACAAAAATCATGTGTTATTCAATCATTGATTTTAAAATACTTATCAAAATTAGATGTTATTGGTTCTATGATTTACAAATACTTGTTAAAATCTCATGTTATTCATTTAATGATTTGTTTTTGGACTTCAAAATCCACAGTATATTTTAAATGAATTTGAATGGATTTGAAAGTGTAAAATAGAAAGGTTCAAATCCAAGGATAAAACATGTTATTTCAAAATCCATGTGTTTTGATTTCAAGAATTTACAATTCCATATGAATTTAGAAATCACCTCTCCAATAACAGCCCCTTAGTGTCACATACCATTGTCGTAGTTTTTTTATTGCGGTGCAAAAAGTTAAAATAAGGTAAGTTTCAAGAATATATCCAACTTTAAGAACTCGACAGCTTTTCCATATTAACTTGTGGCGTATGTAATGACTGTGGGTAAATATTTAGTGTTGAGCTTACCTACATTTAATATCTTAACAATTGAACATGCACATAAAATGCTTATGATATAATTACTAGATATTTATTTTCTTGTAAAAAAAAGTCAGCTGGTTAATATATTGTATCATTTTGCAAACTTTACAAATCATTGTGCATCAAAGATATCATTTGCACTTATGATAAAAAATGTGATGGAAAATGCATTAGCTTGTATCCGAACATGAAAGATCTTAAGAACTAACTCGCCAACTCTAATCATGTAGTCAAAAATCACAGACTTTGAAACATGACTCAAAGTTGAATTTCAGAATATCATAAAATTTTAATTCTACATCAGCCAAACTTAATTACAGTTAAATGCTTAAAAATTCTAACTTTGATGAGCATCCATTTGTTCTAATATTATAGTGTTAGAACTTGGTAACATTAGAAAATGTCAAAAATCCTCTAACAACAAAGAGTCTCTCCAAAATTTGAAACTTATCACAAGCATAAAAATAAAATGAATGTATGAAAGCCAAATCAAAATTAAAGAAAAATAAAGGAATACCTTTTTCTCTTGATTTTATATATTAGTTTTTGTTTATTGAAGAAGATATTAGATCAATTGATATTTACAAACTTCAATAATAGAAAAATCATACTCCTTTTATTTCATTTATGTGAAATATTTCAAATGATATTTTTGTGAAACATAAAAGTATATGATGTTAGCTTAAATTTTTAGCAAGTCTTCTTTTTTTAAATTTATTTTATGAAATTAAAATAAATCAATGTTTAAGATTAAAACTGTAATCTTTTATGGGCTTTGTTTTCTAACCAAGACTATCTGATTTTTAGAACAATTATGTATTTTTTGTTGCAACAATTTCACATCTATATTAACCTTTTTGAAGTACATTTTGTTTTCTAACATTTTATTTGTAAGATTTTCATAACTAACCCTTTATCATTTCAATAAATATTAAAATTTAGATGGGATATTTGTAATATAATTTAATCGCGAATGTTAACCACAAAACCTTACCTTCCTTAAAAATTCAATAACACAAATTTTTATTACCAATACACTAAAATATATACATTATTGCATCATCTATATTCAAAATCACATAAACTTAAACAATTATAATATAATATCATAAAAATTATATACATAAATAATAAAAGAAAAAATTATCCTCTGGTGTACCACTGTTAAATCCTAGTTACATAAAAATAAGAGATTGGAGATTATAAAGCATTTCCAACCTATTTCTCTATTTTTTTCCTTCTTCAAAATTGAATAACTCTGTTTTGGAGATATATTTTTTTCTTATAACCTATTTTATTTTAAAGTTAAATTAAAGTAGAGATATCTAAATTTTTAGTGTAAAATAGAAATAGACATTTTTAAAGAAAGAATGGAGAAGTATATGTAGGAGATGAATAGAAATGAGTTGGAGCAAATGTAACTGGAGACTCTTTTTTGAAGATGAGTTAAAGATCATGATCTTACAAATAAACAAAGTATCGAACATAAAAAAAAATGAACCCAACTTTCCATTGGCAGTGAGAAAAACGAAGAGGTGCATTCAATAGGCGTATCGGCATCAGATTGAAAGTCTCATGGAACCATGCTCATAGCCTACTAAAAGCGATTCTAGGTTGGATTGGTTTAAACGTAACTGTGTTTCAAATAGTGAGTTTAGCTATTGAAAGCTAGGTCTTGGTTTGCTAGATGTTGTGGTGCATTTTTTATATCTCTACATAAATCATAAATAGTTGAATGCCAAAAAAGTTGAAAGTGTCCTTCAAATGTGAAAGAGAAATTAAGATTGGCATGGATGTGAATCATGTGATGACCAAAAAGATCTGATAGCTAAGAATGTTTTTTAGTGGGTGTTGTTATGAATTCAACCGTTTTGCCAGACGTTACTAAAGATTATGCTGTTTCGTATTTTTTTAATTAAATTTAAAAATTATTATTATTATTATTTTTAATTTAAAAACTTATTACATATGACTAAAACCATAACCTATGTAAATTTTTTTTTTTTGTTTCAGTTGACCTCTAATTCTAGTTACAACTTAGCATAGGACTCAACTCAAGTGTGTACCGGGGGTAGTCTAGCACTTCTTAGTGAACCCCAAATGATTAATACAAGCTCACATAAATTAAAATCATATTTAAACTTAACTCAAATATCTATTGAATCTAAAACGGTTAGTTAGAAACTTACGATACATTTTCGGATAAAATATAATATTTTATAATTTCAAATATCACAAAGTTTCCAGAATTATTTTACTTATTTTTTATTTTATTTTATTTTATTTTTGGAATGTTGTTATGAATTCGACCGTTTCACTGAATGTAATCGCAGATTCTGCCGTTTCGTTCTCTCTATAATTTTTATGTTAACGTTTTCTCCATAAATTTAAAAGTAAGCAAAACTTAATAAAAGAAGAACTAAACCTGTTTATGTAAATCATTTGAATTAACAAAAAAAAATTTGTGTGAAAATTAACCTTAAGAAAAAACCTTCGATGTCTAAAATCTTAACTCTAAATTCCTTAATAATTTTACTTTTATTATCAAATAACATACATTATTCTTTCTTAAAACCCGTATCAATTCATGAGAGTATTAATACTGAGTTAAATTAAGATACATATGTACAAATTTGTATATTAAAAAAAGGAAAGAAATAGTATAAAAAAATATAGATCACATCCATGCAGGCTGACGTTCAGTTGACTAGCAGCGATAAAAGCAGATAATAAATTCTCACATTTAATTTCCTTTTTTTTTTCTTCCATTAAAGCAAAAACCCCACACTCTCTCTCTCTCTCTTCTTCTTCTTCCTCCTCCTCTTCATCTCTCTCTCTCTCTCTTCTCTCTCCCTGCAAAAACCCTAAATTTCCTCCGATTTCACCATCTTCAATCTCATTCACGTCTTCTTAATCACCCACCGAGCAAAACCCTCCAACGATTTTAGATGATTGGAAGAGATAGAGACGAAGAAATGGGGAAAAAGCCCTAAAAAAAAAAGGAAGCTTTTGATTGATCTTCTCCGAAATTGGAGTTTTTATCTTTGTTTTTTGGGTTTTGTTTCAGAAAAAAAAATGTATAAGAACCAGCTACAGGAGCTGGCTCAGAGGAGCTGCTTTAGTCTACCTTCGTATACTTGTATCAGAGAAGGTCCTGACCACGCGCCGCGATTCAAGGCTACGGTTAACTTTAATGGCGAGATCTTTGAGAGTCCTCAGTACTGTTCTACTCTTCGTCAAGCTGAGCACTCTGCTGCTGAAGTTGCTCTCAATGCTCTCTCTAATCGTGGTCCTTCTCACTCTCTTGCCGCCAGGATCTTGGTTTGTTTTCCCCTCCTCCTCATTGGCCTTTTTATACCATTTTCGGAATTTTTGAGCTTTTGTGTGTTGAATTTGCATGTTTCATGATGAGGTTTTAAGTTCTTGTGGTTTAGGTTATTTAGGGTCGGTGCTGAGATCTCTGACTTGCTTAGTTAGGGATTTGGGTTTCTTGGTTTTTCTAATTAGAGAGAGTGATGTTCTTATTCACTGTTCCTTTAGATTAGTTGATGATCTACGGATCCAAAAGTTTGAATCTTGTTCTTGCCCATTTAGGGACTTTAAAGAGTAGTAACAATGAACTCTTTTGATTTTTGGATGCATGCTTCCTTCTGTTCTGTTGAGTGTTATGTTGCATGACTGATCATACTTTTCCTGGCTTCTTGACCGTGTAGGATGAGACTGGTGTGTACAAGAACCTGTTGCAAGAAATAGCTCAGAGAGTTGGAGCTCCTCTACCGCGATATACAACCTTCAGGTCTGGTCTTGGCCACCAACCTGTGTTTACTGGCACTGTAGAATTGGCTGGAATCACATTCACTGGAGAACCAGCTAAGAACAAGAAGCAAGCAGAGAAGAATGCTGCTATGGCTGCTTGGTCTTCTCTTAAACAATGTGAGTCTTTCTTCCTCATTTGATTTCTTTAGTTTTGGTATGGTTTTACTTTTAACGAAAGTGTTGATGAAAAAGCAACTCTGCTTACATGGTGCGACTGATGTTCATATTGGTAACAGTGGCAAAAGAAACTTCAAGTTCAATCCCTGAGCCTGAGAACATTGACGAACTAGAACAGGTGATTATAGCAAGAGCCTTGATAAACTATCGAATCAAGGAAAATATTGGCACGGGAAGCTCCTCAACTGCCCCAGTTCCATTTGCCAAGAGGTTCTTTATGCAGAACCCTAGACCAACAAGTCCACAGCCTTCTCCTGCAACTACATCGAGAATCTTACCCTTTATTTGCCCAAAACAACCTTCTA
>NC_025700.1:7030600-7035440 GCF_000633955.1 Camelina sativa
GTTCCATTTGCCAAGAGGTTCTTTATGCAGAACCCTAGACCAACAAGTCCACAGCCTTCTCCTGCAACTACATCGAGAATCTTACCCTTTATTTGCCCAAAACAACCTTCTAGAAGCAGCCGATCCTTGGCAGTACCTGCCGGTGTTGACAGAATTATGGCAGCAGCCTTGGAAAGCCGCAGCTACCAGCGGCCACAGCAGAGATTTGCAAACCCAGGAACAGCAGCTCCGCCTTATGTTCCTATGAGGCATTTAAGATCACCATGCCATGGGATGGCTCCACCTGTGACAATCAGAACTGCTGTACCAGTCTTCTCTGCACCTCCAATGCCTCCTCCACCTTGTACAAACAACACTCAGCTACCTTCTTCTGCGTATGTCCCATCGCTTATGCGGACTGCACCTCCCGTGAGAATTGCACCACCTGTCACAATCAGAACCTCAGTGCCCGTTTTTGCTTCTGCACCACCGATTAGAATTAGGAAAGTGGATATCCAAACCGCTGTGAAGCCAACAGTTGATGTAGGAGAAACCCGGATGCCTTTGGTCCAAGAAAAGGAGAGCACTCCAGTCTTGCCTGATACTCTTGAAATTGGAGATGAAGGAATTATAGAGAGTGCGAAAACAGCGGCAAAGGAAACAGAGAGAGCAGAATTGAAGGATTTGAAAGGAGAACCAGAGATAGCAAGAGAGCGACTGGAGAATCTAAAGATATGATGCCTTGAAGACTGTCTCTGGGTTTAGTTTTTTTTTTGAGGTTGGATTCTGAAAATTGTTACATTAGTAATCATCGTTGGATATTATTATACTCGGTGGATCGAGTAGTTTGATAATCCGAAAGATTTGTATTATATTGGGAGTTTTAAGAGGAACATGGCCATCTCTGGATTGTAGAATTGTATCAGTTTCGCTTCCTATTCAGTTTGTTTGTGTCCTTTTCTATTCATCTGTTACCTATCGTCCTTCCAGTCCAGAAGAACCAAGCTCTTTTGTCTTAAACAACTATGACATATTGGACCGTTTTAAAAAAGATCAAATTTGCAACCTCTGACCATTTGCATAGAAAGTTCAAAACTGTTTTTGGTGTCAATACTGTTAGTTCTTTAACTAACCAACCATTCAGTCTGAATATTTGAAGACCCATTAAGCTAAAACACGAGCCATGTATGTATCATTTTGCAAGGGAACAGATTTTAATAATGCTCCAAGCCTCCAAGTACTAGGAGCTTGATGAAGCATTTGAGAACTTAGATTTCTTCAATCAAAGTACAAAGCCGACCGAATCTTGTCAGTGTACAACAACAAGATGAATAAGGTTCTACAAGTACAAAACAATTCCCAGTTTCCCAGTATTGGGTTTGAAGAAAGTTGGTTCCAACCCCCCAAAACGAAGAAAGAAGAAGAAAAATCAGTTACTATACACTGAAAAACACACCATGAAAACGCATCTTGCTGAACAGCGGTCGTGTCAACGAGATGCAAGAGACCAGAAGTTGAAGAGAAAAGAGGGCAAAGCAGCAAACCAGCTTATGAAGGCTAATGCTGTTGATGTTTCAAACTGAACACAATGGTTTTGTCCGCAGCTATTTAGATCGTTGTCTATCAGAACCGTTATGCCTGCCGATGCACAAGCCGCTGCAAAAGTCAGCGTCGATGTAACCTGCATTTTAAAAGGGAAAAAGTGCTTATTATCAATTTCTTTTCTCATACAATTTTGATAGATTGAGAGGCTAAGTGATTCATGGAGTGTGGTAATCTCTTACCCCATCACCGATTGCAAACAAGCTCACAAGACGACGGTTCTGTAGTGAACGTTTGACCATAATAGCATAGACGTCAACCATGGCTAGTGTAAGACTCCACAAGCTCTGCAGACCAGTAGCTGCAACCAGGTAGCTGAATCACCAAATACAATAAAAAATNCTAGACCAACAAGTCCACAGCCTTCTCCTGCAACTACATCGAGAATCTTACCCTTTATTTGCCCAAAACAACCTTCTAGAAGCAGCCGATCCTTGGCAGTACCTGCCGGTGTTGACAGGATTATGGCAGCAGCCTTGGAAAGCCGCAGCTACCAGCGGCCACAGCAGAGATTTGCAAACCCAGGAACAGCAGCTCCGCCTTATGTTCCTATGAGGCATTTAAGATCACCATGCCATGGGATGGCTCCACCTGTGACAATCAGAACTGCTGTACCAGTCTTCTCTGCACCTCCAATGCCTCCTCCACCTTGTACAAACAACACTCAGCTACCTTCTTCTGCGTATGTCCCATCGCTTATGCGGACTGCACCTCCCGTGAGAATTGCACCACCTGTCACAATCAGAACCTCAGTGCCCGTTTTTGCTTCTGCACCACCGATTAGAATTAGGAAAGTGGATATCCAAACCGCTGTGAAGCCAACAGTTGATGTAGGAGAAACCCGGATGCCTTTGGTCCAAGAAAAGGAGAGCACTCCAGTCTTGCCTGATACTCTTGAAATTGGAGATGAAGGAATTATAGAGAGTGCGAAAACAGCGGCAAAGGAAACAGAGAGAGCAGAATTGAAGGATTTGAAAGGAGAACCAGAGATAGCAAGAGAGCGACTGGAGAATCTAAAGATATGATGCCTTGAAGACTGTCTCTGGGTTTAGTTTTTTTTTTGAGGTTGGATTCTGAAAATTGTTACATTAGTAATCATCGTTGGATATTATTATACTCGGTGGATCGAGTAGTTTGATAATCCGAAAGATTTGTATTATATTGGGAGTTTTAAGAGGAACATGGCCATCTCTGGATTGTAGAATTGTATCAGTTTCGCTTCCTATTCAGTTTGTTTGTGTCCTTTTCTATTCATCTGTTACCTATCGTCCTTCCAGTCCAGAAGAACCAAGCTCTTTTGTCTTAAACAACTATGACATATTGGACCGTTTTAAAAAAGATCAAATTTGCAACCTCTGACCATTTGCATAGAAAGTTCAAAACTGTTTTTGGTGTCAATACTGTTAGTTCTTTAACTAACCAACCATTCAGTCTGAATATTTGAAGACCCATTAAGCTAAAACACGAGCCATGTATGTATCATTTTGCAAGGGAACAGATTTTAATAATGCTCCAAGCCTCCAAGTACTAGGAGCTTGATGAAGCATTTGAGAACTTAGATTTCTTCAATCAAAGTACAAAGCCGACCGAATCTTGTCAGTGTACAACAACAAGATGAATAAGGTTCTACAAGTACAAAACAATTCCCAGTTTCCCAGTATTGGGTTTGAAGAAAGTTGGTTCCAACCCCCCAAAACGAAGAAAGAAGAAGAAAAATCAGTTACTATACACTGAAAAACACACCATGAAAACGCATCTTGCTGAACAGCGGTCGTGTCAACGAGATGCAAGAGACCAGAAGTTGAAGAGAAAAGAGGGCAAAGCAGCAAACCAGCTTATGAAGGCTAATGCTGTTGATGTTTCAAACTGAACACAATGGTTTTGTCCGCAGCTATTTAGATCGTTGTCTATCAGAACCGTTATGCCTGCCGATGCACAAGCCGCTGCAAAAGTCAGCGTCGATGTAACCTGCATTTTAAAAGGGAAAAAGTGCTTATTATCAATTTCTTTTCTCATACAATTTTGATAGATTGAGAGGCTAAGTGATTCATGGAGTGTGGTAATCTCTTACCCCATCACCGATTGCAAACAAGCTCACAAGACGACGGTTCTGTAGTGAACGTTTGACCATAATAGCATAGACGTCAACCATGGCTAGTGTAAGACTCCACAAGCTCTGCAGACCAGTAGCTGCAACCAGGTAGCTGAATCACCAAATACAATAAAAAATATTCAGCAAAAGCCATTAGTCAGTAGTCACCAAACTTAGTTAAGTCATATGAAGCATACAGATATAAAACAATATACTACCCATCCCATCCCATCCCATGAATTGAACAAGATTGATATGGCATCGTCTCCAAAGCTTAATGCTACTACAAAAAAATCATTTCTCTAGCACATGCAAATTAGACCAGCGCTTGTAAAGGGAAAACTTACTGAAGTAACTATCAACAGACACCTGCTGACCGCATGAAAACAAGACATACATAAGCTTTTACATCAAACGTTCAAACTTCTCAAAGACAGCTCATCTAGTTAGCAGCAATCTCACATCACTGGACACAAATCTTTAAAAAAACCCTATAATACACTTTCTATCAAAAAGGCATAAATTTGCTACTGATTCAGCCTTAACGATATTAATAGACTCACAAACTTCATCACATTAGGCCACACCTGACGCCCGATTTTGCATTGCACATTAGGAAAATGGAAACAACACACAAAACAGATTTATCAAGTTGATAGAAGAAAAAGGGACTAACCAAAAGGCGGTAACGGAAGGGAAATCACTAGTAGTAGCCATAACAGAGAGAGAAGCAGCAGCAAACAAGAACTGAAAGAAACGAAGAGCAAGTCCAAGTAGTGTTCCAGGCATGCCTTCCATATCATCCATCCTCACCCTCGGCGGGTTAATAACTTCTGTAGCTGCTGCTGGAGGATCTTCCACTGGATGAACCGATGCATGGCTCACATTCATTTTTTCTTCTTCTTAACCTCTCTCTCTCTCTCTTTCCTCCACCAACACCAACACAAACCAATTCAACACATTTCTCTCTCTCTCTATCTCTCTTCCCCCCCAATGGAATGATGAACACACAACAAATCTAAGACTCTTATTCTATCAAGCCACAATTAGATTCTCAGTACAATCAATCAAACAACGAATCAAAAGTTTTGCGATAACTTAAAACTAATCAAAGGATTGATTCCAACTAGATTTGTGACGAGATCCAAAAAAAAAAAAAAAAAAAAA
>NC_025700.1:7035545-7056709 GCF_000633955.1 Camelina sativa
AAAAAAAAAAAAAAAAAAAAAAAATAGAGAACGCAGATCGAGTGGATGCGGAGGAGTTGAGAGAATTGAGTTACCTGAGAGAGAATCAAGAAGAGATGGAGAAATTGAAAGCAGCCATGGGAGATTTGGGGGAGAGAGGGGGGAAACCCTAAGCAGATCGTGGAAATGGCTTTTAAGGTTTATGGGAGAGAAGAGGAGAAGAGTGAGTCATCTCTTGATCAAAAGAGGAATTAAAATGTCGAGCTCGACGAAATGGCTTTGCTTAACCACAAGCTTAATTACAATTAACCATATTAGAAAAAGCTTTGCTTAACCACAAGCTTAATTACAATTAAACCATATTAGAAAAAGCTTAATCAATCAACTACCAAACTATTTTTTCTATTTTTCTTTCTACACAATTTTTTTCAGGTTGATATTTTTAAGTTTTTTTTTTTGTCTGTGTGACTTAAATCAATAAAATTACGTAAATTTTCCCCTTTTTTTTTTTAAGTTTAATACTATTTTCTAATAAAATTGTCACAAATGGCTATGATTTATTGTTATATAGCAATTTAGCAACGTATATAAAAAATGTGATGTGATTTGTGAAAAAAAATTATACTTTGATGCATAAACAAAGCTCGGTAAGTAATGTACGCAATATGAGAGATCAATGTTAAACAATACTGTGATGCATAAACAAACATTGGAAGATGCATTGGTTCAGTAAGTCACTTGAGATACTGGAGAGTCATCTTCGTCAGAAGATAAAGATGCTTAAGAACAAAGGTCGTGTTGTGTTTTGTGTCAGCTTCCTCAAGTGTCTGGCCACATAAACTCAAAATTCAAAAATCACAATTCACTTCACACTCAGCTGCATACACACACTACAATGGAACCAACGAAATATAATAGTAGGAAGCACACCTTGTCGACTATACTTTCTATAATCTCGTCTCTCAGGTACCCCACCCTGTCTGCAAACAAACTCTCATTTTTGTTTGTCTGGAGTACTAGGCATTAGGCAACTGTGTATCTGTGATGTGATCAAACAGGAGTTTAGGCTTTCAACTCCTCACCACCTGCTTTCTCCTTCTCTGCATGCATCTTCTTCATTCTTCACCTCCTCCTCCTCCTCCTCCTCCTCTTCTGCTAAGTTGGTGAGCTCCTCTTGGATAATCAGCATTATAGATGAATTTCTTTGAGGTGCGATCATCTTTGAACTCCTTAGCTAAAAATAGATGTTGGAATGGAAACAATGTGGTTTACATATATAACCAACCAGAAATCACTGAACCAATCTGTTCATACCAAGTTCTTTGAGGATTTCCGTGAACGTACGTAGCCTGCAGAAGAACAACAATGCTCTTGTTTGGTATTCTAGCTAGCTATACAAGATGATTCAATTACCGTAATTGGCATGAGACAAGGGACTAGTGATGGACAGTTGCTCAAAATCTACATTGAGGCACACACTCTCTTCAGAGTTTATACTTCAGAGTTTATAAAACGATACTGCGTCTAGATGATGAAACGAACAGCCCCCAAGTCATAAACAAAAGTGATTATAGAGGAAGTTATTAACTAAAATAGTAAACGAAGTCATAAACAAAAAGATAGACAAAAGTCATTAACTAAAACAATAAACGAAGTGACTAATAAGGTAAACAGCCACACAAAGCTTCCATCGCTACAAATAAAGTAAAAACTTGAAAACAGAACGATCAAGGACCAACACCAACTCATGTGAAACGCTATAAAACCCCGCCGGTTCGCTTCATCAGCTAGAAGACGCTCAATTGCTGCTTCGTAAAATGGAGACCACATCCTAACTCCAGGCAATCCATTAAGTGTCTCTAGTACACTCTCAACACTAAATGCATGCTCACGATCCAACATCTGTTCCACTATTCTATTCTTCTTCTCAAGAGCTTCTGTCCGTTTTATAACAGCTTCAACAGCCATATCTTTCTCTTTACGCTTTTTTTTTGCTCTTGAACTATCACATTAGGATTTCAATATTTAACGGGGGTCAATTGACCCCTCTTTTCCATAAACAGGTCCGCCAGTGTGATCGTACCATCACGTTCCTCATGTATTTTGCGTACAAAACATTTTAATATGATGTCAAATCCCTACAAATAACCTTTGTGTGTAATAGATTTCTTGTTCAGAAACGCGGTTACTATGGCCGTATAAAGAAGAAGAAAACTGAAAAAGTTTTCCTTTCGTTTGTATCAATGAAGTTTTTTAGATGTAATGCATATAAAACCCAACACAATGATCTCAACTTCCATTTGTTGACTGTTTTCTTCAACATAGGAATTATACAAGGACGAAGGATCCATCAAAAATTGTTGAAGATATAAGAAGACGAATGTAAAGTTGTAAACAAAACTAAATTTTTGTGTAGAAGAAGCTAAAGATACCATGATCATAGTCATCGATTTTATATGATCGAGAACAACGACAAAGTTTTTTGCCTTTACATTTTATGAACATCCTGTGACTTCTTCTACAATACTGTCGACACAGATGACAAGAATTAGCTTCATCTTTAGCGTAAGGGCTTTGTGCATGTTTAAAGGAAGGAGCATTTTCTTCCAAATAATTTGTTGTCATGATATTCGATGTACCTGTAAAAAATAAAAAGAGCAAACAAATATTCTTTAAAATATGAAACATGATACATATTTGTCCTATTGTATGAAAATAAACTTACATGATGAAAGAAATATTAAATAAAGTTAAGAAACAAATAATTGTTTTCATCTTTCTTGTTCTTCTTGAAAATTTCAAATTATTTTTCAAAAAAAAAAAAGATATATATTTTTGATCACTTCTAATTCTAGTTGCTAAGTTATTGAGATTAGATAGTGTCATATTTATATGTCTTTTACTTATGTTACAAATTAGTTAATAATGTCACAAACGTTTTCGTATTAAATACTAATAAAAAAACTCACACTCCTTTTAATTACAATTCAAAGTATTAAATAATCTTATTTATTATTATATGTAAGACCGTTGAGAGAAATGCCCTAAAATACCATCAAAAAAGTTTTTCTTCCTAAAATACCACACACTCCTTCTTTTTCCATTAATACCTTTCATTAATCAATAAAATGACCATTTTCTCCTTGTGTATAAACGTATCAAAAGAGTTTTGATCTCAAATTGATGATGATGGCGGCGACGATCTCTTCGTTCACTATAGCTAATGAAGATCGAGGTCGAGATTAGCAACAATGGTCATTCCAAAGCCATTGATGTGTTTGGACCGACAACGCTCTGATCGACAACATCGGTGGTGGTTCATCTGGCGATCAGGGTGGAGAAAGAGGTGGAGGTCGCAAATCTGAGGTGGTTATGGCAGTGGTGGTACAGAGGAGGACGAAGCAGTTGTGGTGGATGTGGAGGCAACAATTTAAAACGCAAATTCTTACTGATTTTGATGCTTTCATGTTGATATAGAGCACAACTTGTGGAAAGCAGAAGAAGAAGGTTTGTTTGTGTACCTACTGTAAATGTAGGTTTGAGAAGTATGTTTTTGAGAAATTGATTTAGGTTTCGTCTCTTGGGAGATTGATTTGTCTTATTTGGGTAAATGAAAGTTAATTATATGTATTCACTGAAGATTTAGGTATCTCCTTGCACTTGTTTCATACAAATCCAGAAATTTAGATATATGTGATTCATTTCTCAAAAGAGTATTGTGTAATTCAGCTTTGGTTGTGTAATCATTGTCTTGTTTTGTGTTTTAAGTATCACTCTTCATGATCTTAGTGTTTAATAGTTTCTCTTTTACCTACAGATGTTTGTTTAAATAAAACAAAAGTGGAGCAAAGAAAAGCAAAAAGAAAAGGTGAACAACATGGTGTTGTTTGATCAAGACACTTATGACACTGATATGCTTAAATTAAACCCTGAGCTACTCTCTCAAATTAATAGGTCACTGTAATACTTAGGGATCGAATTCCACAAGGACTCAAGACTACACAATAAATTATAGAGTTTTGTTATTACGCTAAACATGATGATTTAAATTAATAAAAGCAATGGAAAAGTATTAAAATAAACTGTTGTAAATTCAAGGGATCAAAAAGCTAGGCCTAACAAATTTCTCAGGAAATTATGAAATATTAAATCAATAATTAAATAAAATTCAAGCAATTAAAATCAGATCTAGAACTCTAAACTCTTCTGTAAAATAAATCAGTTCTCACTGCAAATATTATCTAAATTTAAAACCAGAAAATCCAAATCTCTTTGTAAAATTCTAGGTTAAAAATCAGCTTAAAAAACAGGTTCAGATTGTTCACAAAATTACTAAATCAAATCTCTTTGCAAGAAGTAATTTTGGTCATCAAAAGGTTTTATCAGGAAAATCAATTATATTCTCATATCAATTTATTTTACTAGGTTATCAATTCTAGATGGCCAATGAAGGATTAATATGAAGAACAACCTATGATGAAGATCTAGAAAGATAATGAATCCTAAATAAACAGATCTAATAAATCATAAAATCCCTGTGAAAAACCCTGAACCTAACAAGCAAACTACTCAGACATATTCAATGAAGAACAAAACATAATTCTAAATAATAAGCAATTGAGATTAAAAGAGTAAAGAGGAAGTTTATGAATTCTTCTCTCAAAGTAGTTCAGATCTCTCTCCCAAAAGCTCTCAAAATCTCACAAAGTTGCAGAAATATAAAACTTGCTAGAATAAAACTTAAGGGTTTACAAAACCCAAAAACACTATATATATGTTCTAAAACACGTCAGGGACCAATGATGCAAATATGGAAAACTTCGGGCAACTTTGTAAAACTTCCAATTTTGAAGTCTTGTGTCGGATCAGCTTGGTGTCGACCGATGCTCCTTTGGTGTCGGTCGATGCTCTTCATAGGATCAGACTCCAAATTGATTTCCTCTGATTAAATGCTCCAAAACGATCCAAATTGCTTCATTTCGCTCCATCCGTGACAAAATCCTAGATAACCTGTAAAGACTCAAAGACAACCTAGAAACAAATGAAAAGACTCAATAAGCACACTTATATCATGGTTAAAAACCGTAAAAACCATGATATATCAACAAGCTTCTCACTAAAGCACCCAATTTCAAGTTCATTACTCCATTGATTCTCAAATGAGGGTATTTTACAATATTTAATAGCATTATCATATTTTTCATTAGAAACATATGGTTGGTGTTGTTTGCTGTAATTTCCACATGATTCAAATAGTTTATTGTTATGCTCTGCAATGTAAAAAAAAAACAGATGAGTGGGTCTCTAGGAAGGAGGACAATAAGAGAGCTAATACGGGATCTCGAAGAATGGTGTGTTTTGTGAAATAATTTTATTTTGATATTAATTGCATATGTATGCTAGTTTCTCTACAGTTTCTGGAAAGATTGGATGGTATTTATGATTGTGAAAGATTGAATCTGTAAGTTTTTGGAAGGATTTGGTGTAATTCAGGATGACATTCATTAAAAAAAAAATAAGAAAAAAAATGGGAATACACGCCCACAGAAGTCTCAAACACATAACCTCATCTTATTAAGATTGTGAAAGTAACCAATAGGTCAAAAAGCCTATTATTCAAGTATTGTTTAGCAATTGTTAAATATATAGCTATTTGACGCGTATTTTGTGTTTTCTGGAAAGATTGGATGGTATTTAGGAAGGTTTTGTGTAATTCAGGATGACATGAATTAACTCAGTGTTTAGGAAAGAACCAACCCCTAAACATCTCAATTAACTCAGTGTTTAGGAAGGTTTTCCTAAATTTCAAGTGAACCTTTCTAAATATTATATTGTCCTTCCTAAACTTTATAAAAGCCTTCCTAAATTAAAAAAAAAAATGTCTTTCATAAAATTCTTGGAATCCTCCTAAATGATAATTAGCATGCCTATCTCATGGTATAAATGAGTAACAAGTTTTGTGGTAAATATATATTTGTCACAAAAATCGTAATAAGAAAAACAAAGACCAATACAATGTGGTTTCTTAATAGATTAGCGAGTTCGAAATGCTCGGATAACAACAAAAATCAATGCTTCAAAACTAAAGATTATGTTTCAGTATGGTCCCTGACATGTGTCATTTGTTATCTCTCTTTGTGTTATCTTGTAGCTTGTCTTGTCCTTCTGTAAAAAAATAATGAAATCAGAAAATATGTTTAGGAAGGTCTTCCTAACCTTTACTAATACCTTCCTGAATTTTAGCTACAGTACGTCGAAAGAGAAATACCACGTTAAAACCTCATCCATGTATATAAAGTTATAAACTAATACAGACGCACCATGTAATACCCTTCAAAGCTACTTATGCGTTGCACACCATAGCATAAAAAGATAGATTCTTCGAACCAAATAGAAAAATTAACTATCCCATGTATGACATTTCTTTTTTCAACATATTCACATTTTATAAATGTGATGAAAGTGGCATACTTTGCCATTATGTTGATTGATTAGGTACCTCTGATCCCAAATCAATCACAATAAAAATCTAATGTGTTGCAATGAATTCAATATTAGACTCCATTTGACTAATTCAAACATTAGGTGTAAAAGGAACCTAACTAGTAACAAACATAAGATATTTACTAGTGAGCACATTAGACTTAAACAATGCAACTGTTGCTCGAGTTTAACTATCTCCACTAATCTAGAATCTCTCTTTGATTATAGGGATCTACAATAATTGTGTCATCCTTAACATATCAAAACCAATATAAGTACAACATCAGAAGTAGACACAAAGATCTCACAGTGTGCAACTTTAACGAAGACACATCATGATTTGAGATCGTCGCAGCCGCTGTTGAGATTTGTTATCACAGATTAAAACGCAAAACGGCGAAGTAAGGCGAGGCGAGGAGAGTGCACGGCGAGGGGAGGCAAGGAGAACGCGCGGTGAGGCGAGGAGGATGTACGGCGAAGCAAAGAGAGCGTGAAACGGTGAGGTGAAGAGATGAAGCAAAGAGGCGAGTGTTTTGATGTGAGGGTAATTTTGTCAAATTGTTTAATGACAAATGTTAGAACTGGAAGTTGTTGGGCCTACTAGTATTTTTGACTCAAAAACTTAAAATCATGGTATGCATGACAATTGCCCAAGATTTTATGTGTCTTATAAGAATTTCACTCATATCAAATATATAATTATATAATAAAAACTCTTATGTAAAATAGTGATTATTAATGGGGGATTTTTAGACAAATTTATTTGTGAAAACAATATTTTTTTTTAAAAAAGTTTAGGGCATAGACTACTCGCAAAATATTAATCTTAATATTAAAATATTCAGATAAAAATGATATATGAAAAGTGTCTTTAGTCAAGTGGTTATAACACCATTTTTGCGACCGATTCCATCCGAATTTGATTCCACTAAGTCGTATTATTGTGCGTAGTAGAGATTAGATATAGATTGGATCTTATCGATTCAATGATGACAAAAAAATGATATATATTTAGAAAATAATACATACTATTTTTAACGACGATATTGAACTACTTAATTTTATGTTAAATATGATACATACTATTTTTTAAATGTTGATGATGAATTTAAAGATGATACTACAATACCTCGATTTGAAAATACAATACTAATATTTTTTTATGAAAAAACAGTTAAATATAAAAGTCAATTTAAAAGAAAATAAAACAACATCTAAACCATATATGAGTAAATTACATTAGTTCTATATACTCTTGTAAGTTTGTGTTATTATTATTTTACATTATTAATGAAGCTATATATATACATAGAAATTATTATTAATTAGCTAAATTTTTGACAGGAAAAAAAAATAATTCTTTTAGAGTATTAATTAATTTACCAAATTTAAAATTAAAGAGGGTTTGATGTATAATCCAGTTTTCCCTTTTTTCATTTACAAAACCTATGTAATATTTGTTCTTTAGATCATATTTACTTAATAAAATAAAATAGGAAAATACCTTTACGGTATTATTATTTAAAGGGAGATTTTCAAAAATAGTCATTTTCCTATGATATTTTTTAAAATACCCTTTCATGTTGACTATTTTCAAAAATATCTATTTTTTATTAATAAAATCACTAAATTCTAAACCCTAAACTCAAAATACTAAACCCTAAACCATCAAAACTATATCTTAAATGTAAAATAGAGAACCCAAACCTAAAAAAAGAATTCTATAAATTAATTTAACATATTGAAATTGTGTAAAAGAGAGTAAAAATAAAAATGTTTAAAAAAGGATATTTTTGAAAAGGTATCCCAAAAAGGATATTTTTAACAAACTCTATTATTTAAAGGAGAATTTTTAAAAATACCCCTTTTCCTATATCATTTTTTTAAAATACTCAAAAATACTCCTTTTCTATGAATAAAATCACTAAATTCTTAACCCTAAACTCCAAATATTAAATTATAACCCTTCAAAACAATATCTTAAATATAAACTAGAGAACCCAAATTTTTAAAAAAATTTATTTAACATATTAGAATTGGGTAAAAGATGATGAAAATAAAAATATTCAAAAAATGGTGTTTTTTAAAAGGTATCCAAAAACGATATTTTTAACCAATTGTCTTATTTAAAACCCTTTTTATTTAGTATTTCAGATATTTTAAAATAAATGTCCTTCATTTTGTAGAATTTGCAAAATCTGCCTCGATTTTTCAAAAAAAATATCTAAGAACTCCGATCTCATTCTATCTCTCTCTCTCTCTGGATCTCCTCTTCATCACATCACCATTGACTGATTTGATCGATTTGAGAGAGCTCCCACCCCAAAAAAATCGCCACTCCTCATCCTTTGATTCCCAAAGCCTATTGGGTTCTTCTACTTCTTCGTCTCTCTCAGTCTCCACCATGTTCTGGAAGCTCGCCTCTCTCTCTGCATCGTCTCCTGTGAGTTCAACAGATTCATCGTCTTCTTCTTCTCTTGATTCAGTTGGAAATGGCTCTTTAGTAGATTAGAAAATTATCATCTTTTTGATTGGAAAAAAAAAAACTTAAAACTTTATAATCGAGTGTAGACGCTACAGGCTAAAGTTGTGAACTTGTGATAATATTGGGAGTATTCATGAGTTGATGCTCATTGGTTTTGTTTGCTAATATACATATGTATAGGTGGAGTCGATACTAGACAAAGACAGTTTCACATTGGAAGAGCTTCTTGATGAGGAAGAGATTATTCAAGAATGCAAAGCTTTGAATAGCCGACTCATCAGTTTGTAATATTTTGCTCATTTTCCTTGTACAATAGTTTGGTTGTGATGTTTTTTTTTTACTTGGAAACGTGTTTTTGATTTGGGAGTATTGGTTTGTAGTCTAAGGGATAGAACTCAAGTGGAGCGACTACTGCGGTATGTTGTTGAAGAGCCTCAAGACGATGCTGATAGCAAACGTGCTTTCAAGTAATATGTTTTTCCTTTATTTTCTGAATGTTTTTGGTAATGCTTTATATACAGCTACTGATGGGTTCTTCTTCACTTAGGTTTCCATTCATCTCATGCGAGATATTTACATGTGAAATTGATGTTATTTTTAAGACTTTGGTGGAGGATGAGAAGGTATTTTCTATCATCATGTTTCTTTTTGCTATATTCTTATCACTGTGGTTGATCTCATTTGTTGTGGTCTCATTTTATTTTGCAGCTGATGGATTTGCTATTCGCTTTTTTGGAACCGAATCGTCCTCATAGTGCATTGCTGGCAGGCTATTTCGGCAAGGTCTCTTATTTTACTAGTAAGAAGTGTGTGTAAAGACCAACTGATTTTTAGGTTCTTACATGTCTCTATTTGATTTAGGTTGTCATATGTCTGATGATCAGAAAGACTGCCGCACTTATGAGCTATATAAAAGTAAGTAATGCTGCCACTCTATCATAGAATGGCTGATAACAATAATCTTTTCTTGCATTAGAGTTTGGATTATCTTTTGTGTGACTAAATTGTTCAGTTTAGCTTATGACAAATTCCATTTGATGCAACTACCATCGATTACATTGTCATACTCTGGATTGCTTTTGGAGATATTCTCATAGGCTACGTTTCTAAAAATAGCTTTTGATAATTTCAGGGGCATGGAAATGTGTTTAGCCAGTTGGTTGATTTAATTGGAATAACATCCATCATGGAGGTAAATGGTGGTCTGAGATCTTTTTCAGCTTGGTGTCACTTCATCTTTTCAAAGAAACTTCTTGTGACGTTATGTAGGTTTTGGTTCGCTTGGTTGGGGCTGATGATAATGTCTATCCCAACTTTCCGGATGTGATGCGATACTTGGCTGATAGCGATTTACTTGAAATGATCGTGGACAAACTAAATCCATCTGTAAGTAGTAAAAGTTTAGGTTATTCCAAAATAAAATAAAAAAGAGACGTGAGGCTCTATTTTTGATTAATCTTGGTGATCCAAAATTTCGTATAGTGAGAGGCTACCAAATAAGAAAAGTATAACTTTAGGATTTATCATTGACAATGTTTTCAATATCATTTAAAGTCTTTTCTTTATGTTCCCGTTTTCTGAGTGACAACCTTTGTAACGTGGATCAGAGTTCTCCTGAGGTTCAGGCAAACGCAGCAGAAACATTATGTGCAATTACTCGGAATGCACCTTCAGCTCTAGCTTCAAAACTCTCTAGCCCTGGGTTTGTAATCTTTGCTTTCATATTTGAGTGTCCACTGGTTTCTGCGGATATACACAATTATACAACAGTCTGACATGGCAAAACCTCTATCTTCTTCCTGCAGCTTCGTTTCTAGGATATTTGGTCATGCTATAGAAGATTCACATTCAAAATCCGGCCTAGTTCATTCACTTACTGTGTGTATCTCTCTGTTAGATCCGAGGAGATCTGCTGCTTCATCACCTTTCTTCAATTCTTTTAGAAGTCAACATATGTTTGAGTCTCCTGTCCCAGTGACCCAGGAGACTATTGGTGCTATGCTACCTAAACTCGGTAAGTTGGTTTCTGGTGCTACGGAATCTTCCCATGAAACAAGAAGATCATACTTTTATCTTAATTTGTGCCGGATGCACATGAAACAATCACATTGCAATGCATACGTTTTGTGATTATTTTTTTTTGTTTCTGCTGACCCATGACTCTATTGCTCTATTTGGTCTGTTCCATTTTGATTTATGTGGATAGTGCGAAATTGGGAGTTCATTAATTCCATGTTTGTTGGGATTTCTTGTTAGCCTTCCTTGGATATGTAGGAAATATGTCTTGCAAGTTTTGTTAAATCAAGGATAGACTCCTCAGTCTTCATTGTCCTTATATAACAAGATTTAATGTCTTTTGCTGCAGGTGATTTGCTTGTGCTTCTCAGTGTAGCGTCTGACAGCAAAGTCTTACCTACAACGTATGGAGAGCTGAGGCCACCTCTTGGAAAGCATCGTATAAAGGTCAGATCCTAAACTTACCCATTTCTGATAAGTGATTTGTACGTATTTTGGGTATTTACGCTGAATTGTTGCTCGTTTTTCCAGATAGTAGAATTCATTGCGGTTCTGTTAAAATCTGGAAATGATGCTGCTGGAACTGAATTAGCGTGCTCTGGAACAATTAAAAGGATCCTTGAACTATTTTTCGAGTAAGCTTCTACTAAACTTCAGTCAGACTCTTGATTTGGATTTTAGTTTACTTGAGAAGTTAATTAACTAAATACTTTCAACTTATGAAGGTACCCATACAATAATGCTCTCCATCACCAAGTGGAGAGTATAATACTTTCTTGTTTGGAAAACAAGAGCGAAACTGTGGTTAACCATATCCTTCGAGAATGTAATCTCATTAGCAAAATTCTTTCATCAGACAAAGACTCGGTTCTTTCTGGCAATAACCTGGTATACCATCTGTGCTTTTTCTTACAAAGACTTTTGTTGATTAGTAGTATATGGTTTTGTTTTGTGTCAAAATCAGCTCAAGTTAAGAGTTGTAGTCTTCTTGTTCAGATGATCATTAGGTAAACAAACATGTCTGCCATTTTTCTTCTGTGATGTAGCCTACCGTAGTTGCCACTGGGAAAAAACCACCACGGGCCGGATATGTTGGACATATCACAAGACTATGGAATAAACTTATCCAGTTGAGTGATAGCAATGGCCTGATAAAGACATCTCTTCAGGTTGGTATTACAACCAAACAATCTTATGTACCGTAATTTGTTCTTACATTAGATTCATCAAATGCACGCATAACGGGTCTAGCATTAAGAGTGCTCTCCTTTCTACTTTTGGTGTGTTGGTAACAAGATTTTTCTCTATTAAATCATTAGGAAAACAGTGAATGGAACGAATGGCGAAAGGGTGTTCTGAAGGAGCGCAACACTGTTGAGAATGTATACAGATGGGCATGCGGGTAATTTGATCAATTTTTTCTTTTTCATCACTATAAAGCATTGGTTCATAATGATAGATGTAGATGAAGTTTCTTATTCTTCTTCTGAACTATGCTAACCAAAACACAAATTTTCTTCTGCCTGATGAAGACCTGATAATTTTACAGTTTTTTAATATAATGGGAGTTGATATATGATCTTAAACCAATGTCACATACAGGCGTCCAACTACACTGCAAGATAGAACAAGGGATAGCGACGAGGAAGACAGGGATTACGATGTTGCAGCTTTGGCAAACAATTTGAACCAAGCATTTAATTACAGAATCTATGGAAACGAGGATAATGAAGAGGTATTTTACTGCTAATAGTTCTTGAATTTCTTAAACGGTTTACTCGACACCAGTTTAACAATTTAACCCTTTTTTCTTCTCTGGTGTCAGGATCAGAATGCTCTCAATGCCCTTGATAGAGATGATACTGTAAGTCTTACTCACTTCTTCTCTTTTATTTTTTGTATATCGAAGAAAACTTTTAATATCGGTTTTCACAATATGATTTCATGGTATGTGATAAGGTGTAAGCCTGAAAGTATTTTTCCGTATTCAAAACAGTTTGTCAAATAGTGGACTTATTATTCATATTATATGCAGGATGCATACTTTAACGATGAATCTGCTGAAGTAGTAATTTCATCCTTGAGACTTGGAGATGATCAAGGAAGGTGGGTTTATTGAGTGTTCTCATATGGGTTGTTCTTTAACTCAGTCATCTGAACTACTGTTTTTATTCAACGAAGACTTGATCATGTCTCATTTTACCTGCTGCAGCTTGCTCACAAATTCGGACTGGTTCACATTCCAAGATGACAGGTTCAGCAACACGGCGATTGAAGATGTGAACATGAATGAGAACTCAAATGCCAACAATAGCAGCAGCAGTGACGATGAAGTCCTGGTTGGAGAAGAAGAAGAAGACGATAACCTAACCGAGAAACCGAAGAACATCTCTGCAGACAATTTATCATCATCAGACCCAACAAGCATCGATGAAGCGTCTGAGATGCAAGTCACTAGCTCCAGTCTGAACCCATTCATCGATGTACCAATGCTAGATGTCAAAACCGAACCGGTTATTCCAAATGGTTCTCCAACATCAACTTCATCTGGAAGCAGCAGCAGCTCAGGACATAAATCACCTTCAGCTCCTGCAGTGCGAGCACTTTTCGAAGAGGATGTGGAGTTTGTGGGAGTGGAACCAGAAGGAACAGAGAAAGCAATGGAGCAAGCTTTAAAAGAAGGGATAGTCGGTGAAGCTGGACCGTTGAAGCGGAATATGGTTCAGAAAGTTTCAGAAAACGAAAACCAAGCGGAGAATTCGGTTGTGACAGAGTTCAACGATTCAAATTTCTGGAGGGTTGATCAAGAAGTTACAGTTTTGGAGTAAAAAGACATAAAAGGTATAAAAAAAAAAAAAAACCATACAAAAACCTCGTACTGTTTTTTGTCTCTCTCTCTCACACACAGAAACTAAACGGAACATAGCAGTTTTTGTTTTGTTTTGTTTACAAGGCCATGACCCAATCACCATCTCTAGTCGAACAGGGTTTTTCTCTACATGTCAATTATTATTAATTCACGTCTTAAAAGCTTTCTCTGTTTTTCATGTTGTCTCTACTCTGTTTTTGGTATCTCTTTAATAATGGGTCTTTTCTTAAAGACAAGCTTTTTTCTTCTGGGTTTTTTATTTTTGAGAACAATGCGATTTTTTTTTTTTCCTTCTTTTTTATGAATTTTGGATTGTTTACGCAATTAGGACTGGTTAAAAACCATATCGACTTTTGTATTTACCGGAAACAAAAAAACATACATGAACGCTTTTCATGTTTGGAGAAATTAGATTATTAGTGTAAATCGTAATTTGACAGGAGATTTGATATTATTTTCAAAAGTCTGTATTTTTAAGGAAATAAAACGAGTTGGAATAGAAAAAGTCCAATTTTTTTTTTTTAATTGGACTGTTTTGATTTTCTAGTTGACACCTATTGAAACAGAACACACATCTCTATCGGAAAATAAATTTTCAATAAGCGATGCAAAAACAAAAGATATATTTATGGTATGCAATGTTAGTCAACGTCCATCAGACTTTCAATTTTGATATTGATCGTGGGGCGAGTATGTGTGTACTGAAGGCTCGTGCGCGCATTACAAAATGATATTAGAGTTCAATTCAGATAAACGTGTCGACTGTCGTCGAACTTTTTCTATTGGTCTCTAGTGAGAATATCACGAGATGGTTTGAATTTATGTGTTTCTACATGTGGAGAGTTGAATGTAGATGAATTAACCATTTTACACTACAAAATTAGTCATTAGTACGTATGTTTGAGATTATGTAACATGTGTATCAAACTATCAATATACAATTACTTCTTTTTTGGAAACTATGTATCAATAGATAATTTGGTCCGTGTGACCATGACTAGCTTGATATATGAATGTGGTAGACCACAAAAGTATCTAATTATTAAGAGATAATAAAGCTATAAACCTACAACAGAACTAGGTGATGTAATCTTGGTATTTGATTCGAGGACTGACGAACCATTGGATACATCATAAACGATTTAGCGAACAAAGTAAATCGCGAATACTATTTAAAGTATTTTCTTTTTAAAAAATAAGGAAAAAAAATCAATGTCATATTCGCAGTTAGATAGTATAATTTTATTTTTCAGTATTAATATTAAATTAATAAATAATATTAATTATCAAAAAAAAACTTCACATATGTCAAAATTGGGTCATGCATGATGTATGTAAGTCTGTTTTATATAGATTGGGCTCAAAATTCCATTGTTTTCTAGACAAATTATGATAGATTTTCTGACTATTTTAGATGGTGGTATAAACAACATTAATCTACGAAAAAGGTACCAAGAAACAACAAAAATCCAATCTCTTTTGTTCTTAAGAAAAATATTTATTTGTGAAGGATCCATAAGGAATTTGCCTAAACCGGATATGGTCTTGAAACTATGACGCACGCATGTCCCCCCGGTCAAAGATAAATTAAATCGATGCAGTAACATCTTATGAAAATTTAAGAAATCATGAATGTTATATTTTATTTAATATAATATATACAACAGAAAAAAAATCAAAAAATTAAATCGATATTTTTAAACATGACTGCTTTAGTACAGGATTTGTTTTATCTGCTGGATTTACCAAATTCATATAATTTACGGATTTGAAATTTGTACTATGTATTGAAGATAGGTTAAAATCAAAACATAAAACTAAGTAAATTAAATGTAAAAATAATAAAATATATAGAGTAAATCAAATAAAATTTTTATTATTATTTTACAACTAATAGATAACAGTAAAATTTATGCAAACATTTCCTCGTTCTGTACAACACCGGTAACTATCTAGTTAATCTTATTTCATTATGTCTATGCGGTCACTAATATCTTTAAAATAGTTGTATCAATAGTTTGCATCATATTTGCTCAAACTTGTCTTACCATTTGCTCAATAATTACTTAATAATTGCATAATTCTTAGTTTTTCAAAAATGTTGAACGTAAACATCTTAGAATATGTCATATATAGGTTAATAAATAAATTTTGGTCTGTTCTCGCAAACTGGATCGTGATATGATTATGAGCTAATACCTCATGAGCTGGCTCAGTTCAACTCGATATTCCATAAGCGCAAATTCTATTTTTGGGGTTCATTACTTCATTTAATAAATGAGTTATATAATTGAACTTATTGTAGATATTGCGACTTATGCGAGCGAACTTTAACGAACATGAGTTAGGTGTTTTTTGGAATTATATATATGTAGATACATATAACTCACTGATAAGATAACTTGATAAGAACATATTATATCATATAAAACATCTCAAGAGTTATATATCACCAGCTCTGATAGTTTTCCTTTTGCCTACTCCAAGAACATTGTTGGTTGGATTTGAACAAAACTTGGAGCATAACTGACAATAAGTGACAATGCAGATTCTGCATCATTATAATCCACTTGTATGCATTTACCCTCTTCCACAACGTTTAAATCCACTGATGAAAAATATCTCAACATTTTTGGGTCGATTCTTAGAAATTTCAACTCTCACTTCCATGATATGTTTAAAACTCTAGAATTAAAAATCATTAATTGATAGTTTTTTCATTAAAGAACTCTTAATGTTATTATAATAGATTTTTTTAGCATGGAATTAAAAAACGAACAGGTTTATTTCTTCTTTTTTATGGCTTCTGCTGAGGGAATTCAAAGCGTGCGCCTGCAGACGGGACAACAGTATCGGTGCTTACTCCAAGTGCTAATACACGGCAGATGGAAGGCGTGGCGGCAACTGGTGCGCCCAAGTTGATCACCTCTCGGGTTGATATCCTCCAAACAGATGGCGCATTCCGTGTTAAATATACGACCGAAGTCTTCGGACATAACCGGTTGGAGTTCTTGTACAGTACATAGCCCTCTTACAGAACCTCTGTATCAAAAACCACACTATAATACCTAAAAACGATATAACAAAAACCGCTAAAACAAAGGCGGTCGCCTTGTGTCCCAGAAGACGGGCAGTGGTAGTGCTAACTTTCATGTAAGGCATAGTTTCACAGAAAGAAAAATTTATAGTATATATTACGTGTGACTCGATCTGATTTTAGAGTGAGACTGAGAGAAGAGAAGAGAAGAGAAGAAGAAGTTTCAAAAACTAAAACACTAAAACGCGTTAGGTTGAGAGATCATTAGGTGGAGATGATTAACAGCTAAAATTGGTTTAAATCCAAAAAATTTGCACAAAAAGAGTTTAGTCTCTATTTGCAGCAATAAGTAGGATTCCAAGAAAGCTATATTTTTACTTCGAATGTTTTAAATTTTTAATTGATATCTATGTTAGTTTATTTTATTTAGGTTACATAAACAATTTGACCATAGGAAATATTATGGATATCTAAATCTGTTTTCATATCTTGATTTTTCATTCATTAACTGTAAAGTATACTGAGAATTTGTAAAAAAAATACTCTTTTTAATATACTTCTTGTCATATTTTTTTTTTGCCAGTCAATAAAATGAAAAACAAAATTTATCTGCCAAAAACAATTTCCGACATAATTCTCCACCAAAAAAATTTTCCGCCAAAAAAGAATTGTCAATAAAATTTACAAGGTTTTTATAAGGTTTTAAACGATTTAAAAAAATTATAAGACATTTATTAAGTTTTTATAAGTAGAAACCTTAAAAAAAAAACCTTAGAAAAGGTTTATAAAAACCTTAAAGAAACCTTAGAAAAGGCTTATAAAAACCTTTAAAAAACCTTAGAAAATGCTTATAAAAACCTTATAAAAACTTAGTAAATACCTTATAAAAATCTTAAATAAAAACTTTTAAAAACCTTATTAAAAACCATAGATTTAATCAATCTAAAGAAAAAATTAACCATGAAAATGTTAATTACGAAAAAAAAACCATGAAAATGTTAATTAGATACTTAACCATTTCCCATGTAATATCGCTTGATTTATTTGCAAATGTCCTCTTCATTATCACTACAATTTTCAGTTAGAGCTTTGTTTAGGTATTTTAGTCTTTTCTTATTCACAAGAGAGAAGTTATGTATATCCGTACATGTTCTTAACATCCATCCAAATATAAAAATTATATATATTAAGTGTGACTCGATCTGATATTAGAGTGAAACTGAGAGAAGAGAAGAGAGGAGAAGAGAAGACGAAGTTTCAAAAACTAAAACATTAAAATGCGTTAGGTTGAGAGATCATTAGGTGGAGATGATTAACAGCTAAACTTGGTTTAAATCCAAAAAATTTGCACAAAAAGAGTTTACTCAGTATTTGCAGCAATAAGTAGGATTCCAAGAAAGCTATATTTTTACTTCGAATATTTTAAAATTTAATTGATATCTATGTTAATTTATTTTATTTAGGTTACATAAACAAATTGCCACAGGAAATATTATGGAGATCTAAATCTGTTTTTAACATATATGAGCTTTTATAAATATTTCTAATTACAGATTTATCGAATCTTGATTTTTCATTCAATAACTGTAAAGTATATTGAGAATTTGTCCGAAATACTCTTTTTAATATACCTCTTTTCAAAATACCATTTTGTCATTTTTTTTGCTCTCTTTTAATTTTTAATGACCATTTTACTCATACGTGAAAAATATTTTAGTCAATAAAATGAAAAACAAAATTTTTCTGCCAAAAAATTTCCGACATATTTACCCGCCAAAAAAATTTCCGCCAAAAGAAGTTTTTTGTCAGAAATTTATCAAGGCTTTTATAAGGTTTTTATAAGGTTTTAAACGATTTTTAAAAAATTATAAGACATTTATAAAATTATCAAGAAAAACTTCACATATGTCAAAATTGGGTCATGTATTGAACTCATGCATGATGTCTGTTTTATATAGATTGGGCTCAAAAATTGATTGTTTTCTAGACAAATTATGATATACTAGAATTTATATCCGTGCATGCGTGGGATTTTAATTTAAAATATTTGTTGTCAGTATAAATACTTGAGCGCAAATATAATCATTCAAAATTTTGAGTATAAATCTATATAAACACTAAATTTACTTATTGTATACAACATATATATTGTTGAAGATAATAGTTCTTTGCTATATCTATTTGTGCAGGATTTTAGTTTAAATTTTTTATCAATAAGAATCATTAAATATAAATATAATCATTTGAAAATTAGAAAATAAATCTCTATAAACGCCATAATTATTTTATTAATTTATATATAGCATATATTGTCTAGTGTCATAATAATGTTTTCCTGGCAAATCAACAATATATCACGTGGTAATAAAAAATGACTTACGAACTTGACTGAAAGAGTAAACAATATGGTCGACACTTTTTATCCTTAGAAGAGTTTATTCAATATTCATATCCCATAAAAACATATTTTTAAAAGTTCTAACATCGAATGTCGATCATTGACCTAGTTATAGAGATCATTTAAATATATTGATATTCTCCATTAAATGCAAATATACAAAAATTTATAAACAATTTTAGTGCTATGTCGCTACGTCTGGGTTGTGCAAGTGCATCACCTAGCATAATAGAAATTCCGACCAAGTCAAGAATGCTTAGATGTGAAACAGTTAAACCCGACAATTAATATCCGTTCACTAATCCAAGTTATATATTTTTCTAAAATCTCATGTTCTATTTCAATAGGTGTCAACTAGAAAACTAAAACAGTCCAATAAAAGCCAACACCCCTGAAAGCTCCCAGGCACTAATATCGAAGCTTCTTTCCCTTCTTTGATTTCTGGCGCCGGTAGAGCTATGGCTCACCGGCGTCGAGAAATTTCTTTTGCCCTTTTAATCTTGCATTACTCTAGTTCTTTTGCTCTTTCTCTCGTTTATTTTGTTTCCTCTTTTGAAACCATTTCAAACCTTCCCTAACCTATGGATTTTGGTGAGATCTACAACAATCAACAATAAAAAGAGAAGATGGTGTCCTGCGATCTCCATTCTTCATCCCCAACTTGTATCACCTCTGCCCAAATCATCTATGGTGGAACCAATAAACTCTAGATCTGAGGTATTGTTCAGCCTCTGGTTCTTCTCCTATGCCTTTGTCGGGTTACACTGCCAAACACCGACCCTACTTCCATTGGAGATGTTTACTTCACCGCTAATTCCTCCTCCATCTCCGTATGACGGCTGCTGCTTCCCAAGCAACCTTTTGCCAGCCAAAAGAAACCTAGTATCCCAACTGGTGGGCCTATTCTCTTGTGGCCCGTTAAGCTTCCAGAAGCCCAGTCCGAACAAAGGTGATCCAAACTGCTTTATTCTAAAGCTCAGGTCTGTATTTACTTTTCTCTTGTCCATCCTTAGCCAATGTAGGTATCGTTTACTATCCTTTGTTCGAAGACTGCAAACGGAAGAAAACGCTCCTTTGTTGCTATGGTTGCACAAGATTTCTTTGAGAACCCTGCCATTAGATTGACCTAGGATATATGAACTGAGAGATTAAGCTTTATGAAAAAAGGTTTTATGTCCCCATCTCCCAATTATTTGAGAACCTTGCCTATAGAATCATCTAGGATTACTTCTCATGTTTTTAGAAGGATGAAGAAGAACGGCATTATGATCCCCTCTTCAAGGAGAGGTGATTACCAAAGCTTCTTCAGGCCTTATTCTGATTACCGAAACCACACATATGCAAATCTGTTATTTCAGGAAAGACCCCCATACACCTAAAAGCTTGAAACCCAAGTCTGATTTATTTTTTCTGCTGCAAACCGGCTACAAACTTTGTGTAGAACTTCTTAATCTCCATGGCCGCCGAGGACTTCATGCGAGAGAGAACCCACCTGTTATGTTACGGTCCTGCACTTATCCATTCCAAATCTTGGTTATAATAGCTTCACTTGGGACCTTGAGCTTGTCCAATGTATCATCTCCTTCATGCTTTCATGACGAGTACAAGCAACATGCCCTCATCACCATTTCCACACGCTATGATTTGTCTAAGCTGAACTCTCAATCCTCGACAACTGTAGCAATCAACCTCAACCAATGGAGCAACATCACCTTTGCTCAAACCCTTGTCAAAGCACTACCTCGTGTAGTTCTTCTTGTGCCGGCGAGAAGCACGTCTTTGGCCCCTTCACCAACGCCATTTCGTCTTGTGACACTGGCTAATCAGTCCTCCTTTGACTCGCTCTTGGAAGACTTGTTGATAATCCTTGATCTCACATGTATCAAAAAGCTTCATA
>NC_025700.1:7057162-7077925 GCF_000633955.1 Camelina sativa
AGCACTAAAATAAGTTTTTCCTAAACTTAGCACAATATCTCTAAAATTTCAAAAATAGCATCAATTAATATTTTAAAATTAAATCCTAAATTCAAAATACTAAACTCTACACCTCAAAACTATACCCTAAATGTGAAAATGAAAACCCAAACCTAAAAAACAAAATTCTTAAAATTAATTTTAAATATTTTAATGTTTAAATAGTGCTATTTTTGGAAATTTATGGAATGTGTGCTATAGTTGTCTATAAAACTTTTTTTATTGCTATTATAGGGTATTTTAAAAGAAATTCTCAAAAATAGCACCAAAATAAGTTTTTTTCTAAACTTAGCACAAAATCTCTAAAATTCCAAAAAAATCATGAATTAATCTGGACTTTTTCTATAGCACCAATAGCACCAAAAATTTGGACTTTTTCTATTCCAACTCATTTAATTTCCTTAAAAATACAGATTTTTGAAAATAAAATCAAAATCTCCTGTCAAATTACGATTTACACTAATAATTAGAAGTCTCAATTCTTTTAACAAGTCAGCAACTTTAATCTAATTTCTCCAAACATGAAAAGTAGGCATGGGCATAAAAACCGTACCCAATACCCAATCCGGAACCCGATCCGAAAAACCGGGTTCGGGTTGGGTACGGGTTTGTCTATAAAACCCTATTGGGTTCTATTTTCTAATACCTGTGGATTCGGATTAGGGTCGGATAATACTCGGTACCCGTTTGGGTACCCATTAAACCCGAACATATAAACAAATTTATAATATTTATCATTAATATAATGCAATTATCCCAAAATTATGATTATAATTTTGAATATTTCATTTAGTTTTATACCTATATATCAAAAATAATCAAAATATCTAAACTATTTTGTTATGTAAGTCAAAATTTAACTAAATTTATTTAAATTTAGTTATATTTTTTTGGGTACCCGGTAGTTCGGGTACTAATCGGGTTCTAAAATTTGTAATCCAAACCGATCCGAACCCGATAGTACCCAAACCGAACCGAATCCATATATCTAAAAATACCCAATGAGTTCTATTTTTCTAAACCCGTTTACCCGAACCCGAATGAGTAATACCCAAATCCGAACGGGTTACCCGAATGCCCAGCCCTAATGAAGAGCGTTCATGTATGTTTTTTGTTTCCGGTAAATACAAAAGTCGATATGGTTTTTAAGCAGGACCAACCAGTCCTAATTGCGTAAACAATCCAAAATTCATAAAAATGAAGGAAAGAAAAAAAAAATTTGCATTGTTCTCAAAAATCAAAAACCCAGAAGACAAAAACTTGTCTTTTAGAAATCATCATTTGCTCGGTAAAAAAAGAAGAACGTCGCACTTTGGTCTTTGTATTATACATAACAAAACATTTGATTTATACTAATAGTTTTTGGATAATTAATTTTAATGACATTGTTAGTTGTTGTTTCCACATCATTAAGCATGCTATGCCATCATTCCTTTTATTCCCACTCATAATAATTCGTTTCAACTCAGGTTTTTTTTCTTTTTCTTTTTTTCGGATTTCCCACGAAATAATGTTGCTGTCACGAATCCTTGATTTTTTTTTTTAATTCATGTACGTATTTTTATGTTTTTTGGGTTAGTTGTTGGTTTCTAAGAAAAATCATACATAAAGTACTGGTCAGATCATACCAACCCATCATGCATCGCAAATAATACTATGTTTCTGATTATACAAATTTATTTCTTTGTCAGTTGAACAAATGTTTACTAAAGGGATTATGACGTTTTTAATAAACAAAGTTATAAATAAATAAGAGGTAATTACAAGATTAATAAAAAACACACATAATCACACGATACGATATTTTAGATTTTGCAGGGAATCTGAAAAACCGAGAAATTAAAATCTTTGGAAAATATCGTTGACCAAAAATATTGTTGATGAAAAGTGGATTAGGAAAAGAAAAAAAAGAGAGGAATGAATCTAGACCGATCGATCCACACGGGAGTGACGATAGAAACAAACCATACACGTGGCATAATAATTGGGGGGGGGAGGGAGACATTCACGCTTAAACACACGTAACAGCCACGTCAACTTAACAACAAGACCGCTCCGAACAAAACAACACACGTGTCTTGTTGGGTCCTACCGCACGAACGCGACGTCTGTGCAACGTTATCGAAGATCTCTGTCTCTTTCGCTCTCTCTTCCTTTCTTTTTTTTTTTAACAAAATTTATACTCTAATTATATCTTATGAACTAAACTAATTTCCTTAATTATGTTAACATCATCACTCTCATATTTTCTTGTATTTAGTTTTTTTTTTAAACGTTTCATTTAGTTAGTTAAATTTCATTTAGATAAATATTTGTGAGTTGTTATAATGTAGGAGATAAATAGTAAAAAAAATTTGATTTTTTGGCCGTGTAATAAAAAATATGAAAATTAGAAGGTGTCACAAAAAAATGGATCGTGACACCAACCGAATCATCTTGGTTAATTTAATTTATATGGTTGGTGTATTTGATGTTATTGACAAAGACTCAAAATGTTTTTTTTGCCTTTTCGTTTTGGTACATCATACTATATTTAATAGGGTCTTGGATCTTGTGCGAGTGCTTTCTTTCTGTCTACACTTTGGTTAAATTAAATAAACAATTAACATTGTCATTAACAGCGTTTTTGCTAACCTATGTCTACATTTTTTGACTCTTTCAACTGTTTTAGATTTCAATGTCTAATTTAACTATTTTGGACTATCTGATCTATCGGGACCTTAACCAATTAATGAACCATTAATCATAATTTTCAATGTGTACGTGAAACATGTAAGTATGTAACTAGTTTGCAAACAAACTTCTCACATTTGTTTATTAAGTAAAGAAAAGAAAAACCAGATCTGCCAAACTAACCGTACCTATCAAACAATGTAATATATGGATGATATAATGTATCATGTCTTCCTTCTTTAGACCTAAGAACCGCCACAAAAATGATAAACTATCAACTTTTCAAAAACTTACGATTGAAGAAAAAGAGATTTGCAAAAATCTTCATGATCAACGAGCTATAAGATTTTATTATATATTATTTTACGTTCTTTAGAACAGCAAACTACAACCTTATATAAATTTATATCCTTAATCCTTTATATATTAATAGAAAAATATTTTGTTGAAAATGTTAATGTGTCATCATCACAGCGATTTGGAAAGTTAATTACAATTAAGTATCTCAAGATAAACATATTTACAAAAATATATTATTATTTACATAAATGTATCATTAGAATATATATGGTAATATTTCTTTCTATTAGTTTTTAAAAATAAAAGACTTCATCAACTATTAAAATATATATATATATATAGTTAATAATTTAATTATCATTTTCATAACATATTTAATGATTTAAAGTAAATTACATTTCATAAATTATTAAAAACTTATTCATCTATTTAACTTTTTGAAATACAAAACTTATTTTCCGATTTTAAAAAATTTGATGACTATTCAAGTACTCCCTATATTACACAATTAGTGTCATTTTAACACATTTCACACAAATTAAGAAAATATTAGAATATACATATGCCCTTATTTAATAAATGTTTAATGGGTTAATTTAGTCATAGATTAAGGATAAAACTATAAAATATAATAAAAAGATTCATTGCAAATAGAAAATATTGCATTGGAAATGTAAAATGACACTCTTTGTGAAACAAAATTAAAATTCTAAAATAACACTCTTTATGAAACAAAAGAAATATATATTAAAAATTAATTATTACAATAATCTTAAAAATAAATAATATTATCACAATAACTAACATTATTTTCTACATTCATGGGTGAAATATATTTTTACACAAAATAATTAAACGTAAATTTGAATAAAATAAAATAAAAATTATGTGTAAAAATATTATTATGACACCTTAAATTCCAAATAATAATTTTATTTGTAATAATTTTATTTGAGTCGATTTATTTCGCATATAGTGCGGGTTATTACCTAGTTTCTATTATTCATCAACATTTTCAAGCTCATCAGTCACGAAATGATCACGTTATACATCAAAACTACATGATACACCTGACACCTCTATATCCAAAATCATGAAATGTCGTACGTGTAATGTTTTTTTTTTTTTTTTGCTAACTTGTAAATATCATTTGAAATGAAATATGAGGTATTACAAAAGTTTTACCTAAAGTAGAGTAATCTTGGCAAAAAAAGAATAAAAACAAGATTACAATGCAGAAAAGAGGAGGCGAAATAGAAGATTTCGATTCACGAAACTAAAGAATCCAAAACTTCCTCCATCTCTTCCTCTGCTGTCTCCCTGATATGCTGTTGAGGATCTCCCTGTCAATAATTTTGAAGATTAATGATGGAGAGAACCTTTGGTTGTTGTGAAGCACATTGTTCCTTTGTCTCGAGATGTGATAGACACACAATTGAGCCACTACTTTCCTGAGCATTGATGGAGCCCGAGGAGATCGTTGTCTTGTCCATGAAAGGAGTTCAGACCAGTTGTAGATTTGATTGCTGGTATGGGATAAACGATAAAAGATTTGATGCCATATAGAAGAAGCAAAGTGACAGGATAAGAACAGATGGTCCCTCGTTTCTGGATGGCTGGAGCATAGGCAGCAGTCGGAGGAAGATGCAACGCCCCATGCGGCAAGGCGTTGCCTGTTGGGGAGCCTATTTAGGTTTGCCACCCACATGTTAAAGGCGATTCTGGGGACAACACCTTCGAACCAAACTATACTTGCCCAGTCTTTGTCATCCTCTCTAGGCCTCATAGATTCCCAAGTTCTTTGCGAAGAGAAACCATTGCACTCAAATCCATCTACAACCCAATTGTAAGTATTAGGGTCGCATACCTGGCTTGGTAGAGTAATGGTGGTGAGATATGTGTGGAGGTGAACAGCGACGTCAGACCTTGGGGCCGATAGCTTCCAACCTACATCATCAGACGCATCATTTACCTTTCCTGAGTAAGGGATGCCAAGTGATCTAGGTCCATCCACTCCAAAGAGTTCGATGAGGGGTCCAAGAGGAGTCCAACTATCGTACCAGAAAGAGATACAGTGACCATTTCCCACCGTTGCAAGGAGGCATATCTCAGCAAATTTCCTCAGTCGCAGAATATTTTTCCAAGTCCATGAGTCACGCTGGTTTTCTGAGCTTTCCCATAGAGATTTGTTTTTGATATGGTTTTGTTTATGCTATCTAGCCCATAATGATTCATTATCAGCAAACAGGAGCCAGATGAAGCGCAAACACAAAGTTCGGTTCCAAACAGAGAACCGCCTTAAGCCTAAACCTGCTTCTGATTTAGGTAAGCAGACTCCAGACCAAGCTATCTTTGCTCCAGCTCGACCCTCAATATTTCCCGCCCGAAGGAATCTAGAGCAAAGTGCTTCAATTTGCTTGACACAACCTTTAGGCATCATAAATGTTGATATCCAGAAGTTCACTACGCCAGTAATCACTGATGCGATAAGTTGCATACGTCCCGCAAAAGACAAGCATTTCACAGACCAAGCTCTGAACTTTTTCCTGAGTTTTTCCAAAAGAGGTTCGTACTCTGCTATTTTAAGCGTCTGACTCATTAAGGGCAGTCCCAAGTACCTGATCGGGAGGTTACCAATGGGGAAACCATAGTTTGCAATGGTGAGGGCTTCTACTTGTTCGGTTCCAGCCAGATAAAGGTGAGTTTTGTCCTTGTTTACCTGCAGGCCTGGCCAGGAAGCAAAGTCATCCAAAGCTTCTGTGATACCATGGAGAGACGAGCTACCACCATCGAAAAATACCATAACGTCATCAGCAAACATCATATGGGAGATGGATAATTCAGAAATGTTAGGGTGATAGTGGATATAGCCGGCGTCGAATCTTGATTTAAGTAGATTAGAGAACACTTCCATAGCGAGTATGAACAGGTAGGGTGAGAGAGGATCTCCCTGTCTTAACCCTCTTGAACTCTTGAAAAAGCCCCCACTTGACCCATTGATGGAGATGGTGAAAGTGGGAGTCGAGATGCACTGGTGAATCCAATTTATGAAGATGTCCGGAATCGCTAAAGCTCTGAGGACAAAAATGATGAAATCCCTTTTGACTGTGTCAAAAGCTTTTCGCAAGTCCACCTTTAGCATCCCTATCGAGTCAATGTTCTGTCTATTATAACCATGAACGATCTCAGTGGCTAGTAGGACATTCTCGGCTAATAAACGATCCAGTAGGAAAGCAGATTGAGCTGGAGAGATGACCTCTCAAAGCAAGTCTTTAACCTCGTCGTTAATAGTTTGGCAATCACCTTGTAGAGGATATTTCAGAAGGAAAATTGGCCTAAAGTCGGTGGTCTTTGAAGCGTTTGGGATTGTAGGGATAAGAACAAGTGTGGTGGAGTTCCATTGTTTCAAAAGCTGATATGTAGCGAAGAATTCTTTCAGTACATCCAGTACTTCCGGACCAATAATCTCCCACATACTCTTGAAGAATTCAGAGGAGTACCCATCTGAACCACTAGCTTTGTTGCGAGGAAGCGAAGCGAAAGCCTCTGCTATGTCTGCATCAGTGAAGGTGATACTCAACTCCTTAATTTGCTCCTGCGTACATCTAAATGGAAGAAGGAGATCCATGTTGGTTTGTTTAAGCCTAGGGGCATTATCTCCACCATTAAGCAGATCTTCAAAATAATTTGCACAATGTACCTCCATATCCTGCTGAGATTCAATATTAACAGGATAGGATTGAGTGTCAAAAGCTTTTCGCAAGTCCACCTTTAGCATCCTCTCGAGTCAATGTTCTGTCTATTATAACCATGAACGATCTCAGTGGCTAGTAGGACATTCTCGGCTAATAAACGACCCAGTAGGAAAGCAAATTAAGCTGGAGAGATGACCTCTGAAAGCAGGTTTTTTAACCTCGTCGTTAATAGCTTGGCAATCACCTTGTAGAGGGTATTTAAGAAGGAAAATTTGCCTAAAGTCGGTGGTCTTTGAAGCGTTTGGGATTTTAGGGATAAGAACAAGTGTGGTGGAGTTCCATTATTTCAAAAGCTGACCTGTAGTGAAGAATTCTTTTACTGAATCCAGTACTTCCGAACCAATAATCTCCTACATAGTCTTGAAGAATTCAAAGGAGTACCCATCTGGACCACTAGCTTTGTTGCGGGGAAGCGAAGCGAAAGCCTCTGCTATGTCTGCATCAGTGAAGGCCATACTCAACTCCTTAATTTTCTCTTGCGTACATCTAAATGGAAGAAGGAGATCCATGTCGGTTTGTTCAAGCCTAGGGGCATTATATCCACCATTAAGCAGATCTTCAAAATAATTTGCACAATGTACCTCCATATCCTGCTGAGATTCAATATTGTCCCCATTGTCATCAATGAGAAACGGGATCATGTTCACCGAGAATCGCATATCTACCATTCGATGGAAGTAAGCTGTATTGCTATCTCCTTGTAAAAGCCAAGTGACACGCGACTTCTGGCAGAAATATCTTTCCTCTGCATTGGCTAGGATGTGCCATTTCCTGGTTGCCTACAACTCTGAGGCTGCTTTTAGAGGTGAAGGATCGTGTAAGGTATTCTTTTGACAGCTCAAAACTACTTCATGTGCCTCAGGAACCCTCTTCTCAAGGTTTGAAAAGTTTTCTTTGCTGAATGCTCTAATAAATGGTTTGAGCGCCTGTAGCTTTTTGGAGACTCGAAACATGGCAGAGCCGACCGTGTTGATAGAGAACCACTGTTCCATGATCAGGTGCACAAAGTCCGGACTAATCAAGAGATAGTTATAGAACCGAAATGGTCTCCTGATTCTCTGAAGAGTGGGCTCCAATTCCACCACTTAAGATGCATGATCTGAGAAGTCTGGTTCACCAAAATATGCTGATGATAGTGGAAAAGAGTTTGTCCAGTTTTCATTGACCAATACTCTGTCAAGCTTTTTTGCCACTGGATCTGAACTACTCTTATTCCACCATGTGAGAGTATTACCTTTGTAGATGAGGTCGGCAAGCTCACACTCCTCCAGAAAGTTACAAAAATCTCTTATCCGACTATTGACATTATTAGTCATAGACTTTGAGTGCTCCCAGGGGTTTAGGACCTGGTTAAAATCTCCAAGAACCAGCCAAGGTTTTTGTCCTAATGATTGTGCAGCATTTAAAGACATCAGCTCCGCCCAAAGCTCTTTTCTTGTAGCCACTTCATTTGCTACATAGACAAAGGATACCACGATCCACTGAGTCATACCAGGTAGTAGAACTTCACAAGTCACCATCTATAACGTTTTCTCGACAACCACAACCTGGACCATATGGTCCCATACCACCCATATCTATCCCAAATCAGAGAACTCATAGTTCCCCTCCGAAATCCAACCCGGGAGAAGCTCACTGATGATTTAACCTCCTTCGGTTGCTTCACATGGGTCTCTATAATAGCTCCAAAAGTGGCTTATTTAACTTGAACCATTTTTAAAAACCGCGTCAGTGTGTGGAAATATTGAACCCGCGGACATTCCAACAAAAATTTTTACTACACATACTTATATAGCAGAGTTGAGGCACCTGCCTCTGAGGTCTCTCCGTTGTTTTTTGGACAGCACCTTTGTGTAATGCACCTCATCAGGGTCAGAAGACATCGTATCTGAGGAGTCATCATCCACTGCACTATCTGAGTCGGAAGGCTGAACCTCTTCTGTAGGACTTGCCCTGTCAGCTGAATCTGGACCCGTATGTGTTAGTCTAGTGCCACTGGAGTCTCCTTTTGCCTGGTGGACAGTTCCAAGTAGGATACCAGCGGACTAGACTAGTGAAGAATTGGTAGATGCATCTAGAGACCCTGGTGGTAAGGTAGCTTTGATTTTACATACACGTTCCACTACCTGACTTGGTTCCTGGTTTCCTTTTAGTTAGGTAATCGAGGCTCCTTAGACAGAACTAGAGATTTGGAGCATCTCCTGTATTTTTCTCTCTTCTTTTTGGTACCAGGTACTTTAAGTCGATGGCACAGCTCAGTCGGGTGAGTGGTGGAAGCACATTCTGTACAGGTAGCCGGAGCTGACTTGCAATGTTTTAGGCTATGTCCAATCTGCTTACAGTGTGAGCAAACAGGAGGCATAAATGGACTCGAGACTAAGACCCTACTGATCTCCCCCGATTCAAATTGAGCATTGACTGCTTCAGGAAGGAGTTTTCGCGGGTCAATAATAGTAAACACTTTGGCGAATTCCAGGTTTGTTCTGTTGGCGGTTGAGGGATGAAGGAATTGAGGTTCACCTACCAGTCCAGCTATACACTCTAATCCCTCTTCGTGGAAGACTTGGAGGGGAACATTTCACAGCTCAAATCAAATCGGAGCCTTTGTGAGTTCCGTGTAATGTTTACACTAAACCATAGATTTAATCAACCATAAATAAAAAAATCAACCATGAAAAATGTTAATTAGATACAGTACTAAATATTATTCCATGTAATATCGCATGATTTATTTGCAAATGTCCTCTTCACTATCCCTACAATTGTGAGTTAGAGGTTTGTTTAGGTATACTAGTCTTTTCTTCACAAGAGAGAAGTTATGTACATCCGTACATGTTCTTAACATCCATGTTTTTTCTTTTCAAATGTTTCTTCCTTTTTTGTTTGTCAACATTAAGATACAAATTTAAGATCATATATAAACCGCTTGTGTTCCTAAAATATACTGGTTTCAGAAATCTAAAGATTTGAATGTTCCAAAGCTAGAATTCAAATATAAACACAAAGTTCATTTGTTTTGTCATTTTCTGTTAAATTAAATAAATGGATAAGCCTAATTATAATTATTCAAATCAAACTTTGGATCATCCCCACGAGTTGAAGTAAAAACCAAAACAGATCCCACGGCAATCGGATTGGTACTGAAAAAATAAGAGAGCAAAATAAGGAAACTTGTGTTGTTTGCTTCGAAAAGCTTCGCCATTTGTTGTCTTTTTTCGCTAATTTATTTATTTTTCATCTCTATTCTCCATATATGTTTTGACCATTGACTTCTTCAAATATCATTGCTCTTTTTTTGTCGTTAAAAAACATTCAAATTTTGGATCTCTTTGTCATTATAAAAGAGACAATAAAATATATGTAAGCAAATTTTTATACGTATAATCTTCTTTTCTATTGGGAATTTGTAATACAATAACAATTTTTACTCACTCAAAAGTATTCTTATCATAAAGATATTGTTATTTTTATTATTATAATTAGCATACTTAAAAATACAAAATTATTTGATAGAGACAACTTTAACAGTCGTTAGGCTATAACCCGACTTATTATTCTACTACTTTATTATAAATCTCTTGTTATTGTAAATGAAAATCATTGAGCGCAGTGATAATAACATAAACACTTCTTAGAAGGGCTGCAATAACTCGCTCCTTTCGGCCTCTTCTTCACACACATAGTCTCACACTCTGCGGCAACACAATTGGATTGCTTTAGAACTTCATGACATTGATTTTTCTTTCCTATCCCCTCATTTGCCACCACTTCTGTTACAATAATATGCATAAAATATAAAAATAGTATGAATTTGTGTATTTGAAATGAAATTTATCCGTTTTCATGGAGATATATTAATAAAAATGTCTAAAACATCAACTAATCAGTCTGAGCATATTCCGACTAGGCGGTATAAAGTTTGAAACATACAATAATTTAACTGGTGTTTCAAAGAGTGAATATGCATACTTGCAACTATTTTCTTCTACAAAAACATACGTAATATAGAAAAAAGATAATAAATATATATACAAACCTAGCACAAGAATGGTGAAGATAACCATAACGGTGAATGAGAGTTGGATTGGTTTCTTCATCATGGATGATATAATTATGAACTGATAGGTTTTAAACTCAAAAGTAAATGAATAAAGTGAGGGTTTTTCTTTGTTTGTGTTTAACCTCAACAAAAGGTAGTGTTCTATATATAATTAGTTAGATGTATCTCTTATTCAAATATATCTATTTTAAGTTATATGTCTGAATTTAAGGATCTCATTTGACCCACATATTTCGTATATGATATGTAAACGCTTTAAACTCGCTCGTGTTTTTTCTTCGTCACTAGAAATATTTTTTTTTCAATTTATTATAAACAATAAACACTCACGAACATATATACAATTTGACGAATATATGTATATGAATATGAAATATAAAATACCTACCGTGGAAAAAGAAAAAGAAAAAAGAAAAAAGAATAGCATTTGATATTCAGAAAATGGAAAAGGTACTTTTCATTCAAGGGAAACCAAAAATGATTATATAAGAATGTAAAACTTATATTTTTTTCAATCATATAGTCCATTTTTGATGCCAATATATGTTTTTCAACCGCGTAAGTGATTTTAGCTATGTTTTTTCACTGCTTGTCTGAACTCTTCTCAAGTTCTTTGAAAAATCGTGAGAACTCTCAACGATATAGACAGTAGATATACAGGACACTTTCTGTATTTTATGAATTATTCTCAAATGACTGTTTTGTAATTTATAAGGTGGCACAAGCACCAAAACGGCGGCAGAAATGGGACCGCACGTGAGATGGACCTAGGACAGTGTCATGTGAGGGACCCCTAGTGGCTAAAATTATGTTGTGTTCTTCAGTTTCGAACTGATGACTTTTCCTTTGACTTTTTCGACAACTTCACCGAGACAGTCAAGTTTTTGCTGTCATGTTTTCCGCATTTCAGATCCCCAAATCCTTTCTTTAATTTTTCCTAATTATGTTGTCCTCGTCAAATTGAGCTTTAACAAATACTAACAACGATCAAAACAAGAAGAGTACATACATTATGGATTATGGTTCGCCATCCATCAACATTTGGTAATAATAGTATGAACTTAAGAAAAGATAGATTGCGATGATATAATTTTGTAAATAGTTTCCAAGTAAACTTTGAGTAAAAATAACAAAAACAGTAGTCCATAAAACATTTTATACTGTAAATTTTAATCCTTTTTACTGTTTGCGTCGATGTTTAAAGATTCAGTTTCTTGTTATCAGCAGAGAGAGAGTTGTATAAACGTACGTGTGTGTGTGACACTGTTGAATAAAATATGTGTGGTTAATTTACAAAGCAACTAACTTTAAGTACAATTGAAGCTATCTTAAACCGAATATTTAATAGATCTTCCTCTGCTATTCATTGAACTAATTAAATATGGAGGACTGAGGGAGGAGACCAAATTATGAAATTCATGTAGATCCCATGTACAATTAATAATTATGTTTAATCTGTTTATTTTTTCGCAAGAAATTTGCGCTTAAATATTAGTCTAATTTCTTGGTGAATGTTCTTTTGCACACAAAATTTGTAAAACAATATTTTCTCTTTTTCATATTAAATGTTATATTAAATTTTAATTTAAGTCAAAATAAATGTCGTTTGTATTTCTAATGTAGAGATATATATAGTAATTTTTCAGTTTTAACCATAATATTTAATGTATTGATCAATGAAAAAATATACATGTATTAATAAAGAATAATATTTAATATTTAATTACTTTTAAATTTGTGTGAAAATTTTTAAACGATACTTATATTGTTGATACGGAGAAAATAATAATATATAAATAACCAAGGGAAGCTTTTGGAACAATAATTTAGCTGACACTAGCTAGCACACAAAAAAAAGTTACCTAAGAAGACAAAATTATTTCCAATAATTATTTTTAAAAAAGTTAGCTACAAACCCAATTCAATAGAAAAATAATTTCCATTAAGCAAGCTCAAAATCTAGAAGTGAAACCATATTTGACACATTATACTCATAATGATTTATATAGTCTCTTCTTCATACAAAAGATATGGCAGGCTCTTTGATTATCATATACAATTTTACAACCCCAACAAATAAATTCGAATACCAATTAGAGGAATTTCTTAAAACTTGGAAATAGTTTGTTACACACAAAAGACCAACAAAACGGATTTAAAATAGAAAAAAAAAAGAGAATAAAAAGACAGAAAATAAATTTTAGTTTAGATTCAAAACAAAGGCCACTGTTTCTTCAATACTTTAAGCGAAGATGCTGAGCGGACCGGTCTTTGTTGAAGCGTCGATACCATTTTCACCATTCCTGATTCCGGTTATCCACGTCCTACGCAAAACCAAACCGAAATCAGTATTCCAATCGGTACATAATAAACAAAGCCGAAATATGCTTGAAAAAAGACTTACTTTCTCACGTTGTCGCCACCAATATCCATCTTGATCGTTAGCCGTTTCGTCGCTTTCATGAAATCACTACATTTTAAAACCGACAATTCAATCAACGAGGCAAAAATCGAAAACTAACCGTAAACTGAAAAGAGATTTTTGAGATTTTTTTTTACCTGAAAGGTTCTTCTCCAATGCGTTTTATAACACCATTTGCGTCCCGGTACACAACATGAGTCAACAAATCCGACCTCTCTTCGATAGGAAACATCTCGGCTAATTTCCGGTACAATTCTTGGTACGACCCAATAACCGAAAGATCGAGCGTGCGTCCAACATCCTCAGATTCCATGAAAACTTTACAATGACCCGTTAACCCACGAGCCACCGAAGATTTCTCCTCTCGCGCTTGCGCCTCTTCTTCCAAAGACCGTTTCCGGTTCATAACTTGCTGTTCGGTTAAAATAGGTTGACCGAACAACAAAAACTGATGAGTCTTAACCGAACCACCACCAGTCTTCTTCTTATCCTGATGAACCATAGCAGGATTCCCCATCGTTAAAGAACACGAAATGTTATTACTATTCTCTGTATCCCCCCTACCCTGACGAGACACTAAATTGTCGTAATGATGCCTCGGGTTAAAACCGGATAAAAACATCGCTGTAGACTGTAACTTGTTACCGGAGTAACTACTAAGATTGAGATCAGACAACAAAGACGGAGATGGTGATCCGAAGAGTTGTTGAGCTTGCCTGGCTCCCTGTATCCCTGCAGGAGCATTGTTGTTGTTGTTGTCGTTTAACAGATAACACATGGATTCGCCACCCGGGGAGAATATTGGGAATTTGGTACCGTCGAATGGGAACTCGAACGGCTGCGGAATCCTAATCTTCTTCCTTGGAGAGAAAGGAGATAAATGGATCGCAGGCATGTTCGATACTAATTCGACTAACCACGGGCTAACCCGTTTCACATTTTGTAACAAATCAGGTTCGTCCCACGCTACCTATATCCAAATATAACCACAACACTTGAAACGATGATTCTTGTTTAAAAAAAGGAAGAGGGGACTTTGAGGTTGACTTTAAAACTAACCTGAAGGAGACGCCAAGGTGAATTAGGCCAACGAATTGGATCAGCGACTTGAACAGCTGAGACAGTACCCATGAACCAACTGATTCTTGAAGAGTCCTCTGTTTCAAACGCCATTTTAAAACGCATACCACTACACCATCTTATCCTCATTGCTGATCTCACATCAGCTGCTTTAACGCAAAACTCCGGCGTGCTAGCGCGTGGGTAGTAAACAACCTCAAACGCTTGTCCACACGCCACACGCGCTACCGCTTCCGCCACTGCTTCCACTCTTACCCTCCCCGCCGTTGCCGTAGCCGCAGCCGCAGACGCCGCGTTTCCGTCGTTTCCTCCGTTGCGTTTCATCATCATCAGCTTCGTTGTTGTTGTTGTTGTCTCGTCGTCACGGAGGAAACCGGAGAATCCGGGGTAAGGACTGTCGGATCCTAAACCGTTAGATCCGAGTCCGCCGCGTTTGGCGCGACGGATTCCGACGCAGAGGTCGCCGGATTCAGAACGGAGGAAAACGATGGAATCGCCGGCGATTAGTTTCTTCTGGTTAACGAACGTGCTCCAGCCGGTGGTTAAGAGATGACGGCGAGGCGTACCTCTGTAGATATGCCGGAATTTCCAAGTCTCGCCGTGGATATCTTTAGCAATCACGGTTTGAACCGGCGGCTCCGCCGTGTAATCAAGCCGAGGGAAAATCGTCTCGGCGCAGTAACGAGGAACGGAGAAACCACCGCCGTTGTTAGCGTCGGACTGCGTTAACGTTTTAGCGAACGAAGCCGGTTTCTCGTTAACGTTACCGTTACCGTCAGAAGAAGAAGGAGTAAGACCCAAAACGGCGTCGTTGTTGTCTAGATCCAAGTCGTTGTTACCAGGTAATGGCAAAAGCGTGATTTTGGCGAAAACTTCGTCTGTCTCAGAGTCGGCGAGGAACTTGACGGAGACGACGCGGCAGAGGATGAGAGGAGGTACGCGCGGCGCGTGGAAATCAGGAGGAACGTGAGCGTGTTCTGTGTGGCCTTGAGCGAAGTAGAAAACAGTTGAGTTCACTGTAGGGATTTGAACCATTGATCCTGCACAAGCGTGCCATAGTTGTGGATCCAAGCTTTTCTCTTGCTCCATCTCTCTCTCTCTCTCTCTCTATCTCTTCTTTTAAAATTCAATCGAAGGAGCCGAAGTTATGTTATCCCCTCAGAAGAAAGATCAATCCTTTTATTTAGTTTTTGTTCTTCTCAAGATAAGAACATGAAAAGATTCAAAAAAAAAACACAGAGGAAGACGAAACAGAGAGAGAGACAAGAACCGTTTCAGGGGGAATAGAGAAAGCGAAGTGAAAGAGAGAGAGAAAGAGAGAGATTTGTGGTTTTAAATTAGCAGAGGGAAACAGTAAAGTTTCGTCTTTTTTTTGGTTTATCACTTCAAAAGAGGTATCATAGTGAAGGGTGAAAAAAAAAAAGAAGCTTTAATGGCCGATCAGATCGTAGAAGAAGAAGTAGAGAGAGAGAGAAGTTATAATCAGGTACGGACAAGACCACTATAATAATAATTATTATCTTCTCTTTAGTAAATGATGTGTACAGAAGAAACAAGAACCAAACAAACCAGAGAGATTATCTCAAACACAAACTTTAAATACTTCTTTTATTTTATTTTTAATATAGTAAAAAATCTATTTTAATTAAAATATATCAAATTTGTTTTTAGTTTGATTAAAACCTGCAACTAACTTGTTTGTTTCATTTGTAGTCAGGTCCAAGAACAAGTGAGGTTTTTTTTTATATACAAATAAAATTAGCAATTTATCGTATCACGAGCCGCGATAATTTGAGTCACACCAACAAGTTTTTTCAAAATTTTCATTACTGGTATACCATTTTACTAATCAGCTTATTTTACTTTCTGCTTTTCACTTTTTTACTTATTTTTCCTTTTGTTTTTGCCCGTTAGTGAAAGATGGGTTCCGTTACACGATAGTAGTAAAAAAAAAAACAAAAAAAAAAATACAGTAGGTCAAACCCATGGTAAAACAAATTTTGCTAGGTGTAAAATAAACAGTACTGCACTGGGGTAAAAAGTTAAAAAAAAAAGTATGATATGTTAAACTCATTCAAATAATTACTTTAAAAAATTGAAAAGGAAAATAAATAGTTGCATTGCATATCACTAAGTTACCCTTTCATAACAATAAAATGTTTTTTTTCTTTCCATATTTTAAAAATATAGTTGAGTCTTGGTGTTCTCATATATAAGGTAACTTTAGAGTTTAAGGGAGTATAAACAAATATTTTAAAACTTAAATCGAAATTTTAGTTAGATGGGGAGTAACGAAGATTTATTCCAAAAATCAATCAATGATAATGAAAGAAAAGAAAATGAAATTTTTAACATGGAAAGAGTTATGGTAATGACGTCATAAATAAGGAATATAGAGTGTATATATAATAATAATAATAATAACGTACGTACGTGGGGGGTAGGGTGGGGTTGACCCAAGAGATGAAAACGCGGCTGTTAAAAAGGGGATCGGAGTTAGGAGTGTGTGTGATGAGTTCGTTGAAGTTAATTGTACTCGTCGATTGTTTTGTCGGGTCAATATTGTCCAATTATAATCTGACACGAACATCACCCAACTCATCCGTATTTTGGTCCTTGTTTCTTTTTTTTCTTTTAACGTTTTATGGTAAATCTTTTTTTTTTTTTTTGCTTCTTTTTAAAGATACAGTTCAAAAAAATTTTGGTAGTCTTTTTCACTTGATTATCACTAGAAATTAGTTTCCCAAAATCTAGAATATCTGTTTTCTTTATTTCCCTCTTATTAGGTTGTCCATTTTACTTCAAATTAAAATGTTTAAACCTAACACCAAACTACAAATACAAGTCACATTTAACCAGAGAAAATATTCATTATGAGTTCTCTTCTTGCTGCTGATACCTAATTGTAATATTTAAAGGTACGAGAAGAAATAGTGGTGGTATGTAGGTCAGTAGGTGATGAATTTACTCTTTTAACTCTATAAACACTAAACAGACGACTTAAGGTAAAGATAGGACTATATTAACTTCTATTGACCTTATACGAAACCAAGTAACTAATTCTTTTTGTCGACTTGTGTTTGAAGAGAAAAATCACATGACTATTCTAACATAAAATTGTAAATAAATATTTGTGTGTAAGTTCATTGTCAAAGAATGAGCAAACAAGGTTGAAAAAAATAGGAGCAAACAAAAAATAGTTAATAGAGAATAAATGGACCAGGAGAGAGGAAGAAAACAAAGGGATTAATCAATGCATGACTTGTGAAAAAAAAAACATAAAATCATCGACATGACACACAGTTTCTTTGTCTTTCAAGTGTGTATTTCAGCCATATACATTTTTCATCTTATCTCGAATACACACACTGAGATATTCATGTAGATGTATGTAAATGTATATATATTTAATATGTGGAATTGACACGGATAGAGAGAAGCAACACAAAATTAGAATGGTAAATATTGTGTTGGTTGGTTGTCTTGCATTATGATGATTAATGAAATGGTCCATTGGTCCTATGACTCCTAGCTAACCCTATCTTCAACTTTTCTTATACAAAAAAATATGAAACTACTTTACCCAAACTCTATTAACATTAGCTTTCCTGATCTATTAATAGTCTTCTTATTTTGTAAGTTGTCTATGCAGAAAGAATTTAATTTTATCATCTATAAATTAACAATCACACGTACACACATAGTTTTCTCTTTCACATTCACGATTTATTCTAATGTAAATAATTTCTTTAGGGATAAATGGATAATCCAAAATCAGACGAAGATATTGTGTTTAAAAATTATATTACAGAAGGTTTGACTTGTACATGTCTTGGAGATAAAACACTAGACATTTGAGTTTTATATAGATATTTAATTATGTGACCCTCTGGTCACTATTAAACCAAGTTGAAGTCATACTATTCTATTGGAATAACATGCTATATAGACAAATATAAATCTATAATTTCATATTAGTATTTGGAGTTCTATTCATATTAGAATTTTGTTTTTGTTTTTTTTAACATCATTCATGTTGTGATTGTTTTGTCCTGTCTATTAGCTGCTATAACGCATACGTCAAAGCTAGTGAACCCGAAGTCATTTGTATAATTGTATGTTTCAAACAATTTAATTATGTCTGTAATGGATGATCAGTTTTCAATCCTTAAGTTCCTAACAATATTTTATTTAGAGAGAGAGATAGATGGTTGAAAGACATGAGATGTGACAAAAGGGAAGATGGGTGTAGTTAAGTTGTTGTGTCACTGTCCGCCAAACCTTCCAAATCAAACAGAAGCGTCACTGCTCAGACAACCAAACCAAACCACCCAAACGTCCCTTTCCATGTTTCACCGTCAACTGCTTAAATCCACCATTAACTCCTAATATTTTTTTTTTCTCTTTTTTCCAAATCCTCACAATTCCTTTATTGGTCAACAAAATCCCATAAGAAACAAAAATTTATGTTTGTGATGAAACTGGGATATATTGGAAACCCATCCCCTAAATGATTAACCTTCGTGGATTATGTTTTCTTGCTAATGAAAACAAGAGAGACATATCAAATCAAAGAATTTAAGCTATAACTTGGATATGAAAAGATAAGACGAACTGCATGTGCATAATCGTGACATCTGTTTTTTGTTATTTTGATTTACATAAAAATAAAAAATATAAAATTGTAGGTGCCAACCATTTCTTTTCCAAATATTATATATAGTTGATGTGGTTAGATAATATTTAATGATCTTGTCCCGAGTTAACCTATGCTAAAACATTGTAAATTTGCTTTTTGTAGGGGAATAGGATCGGAGATCAAAGATTTATGTCAAAAAGGAGATTAAGATTCAAAATGGTAACCACAAAGCTTTTTCTAGTTCCACATCTTAAGAATAGTGCTCGTGAGATATTTGTTCTCTCTCACCTGCAAAGAGAAAACATGATGCGTATACCAACAAAATAGCATATATATTGTGGAAAGTCTCCTCATAAAATTATCCAAAATAGCTCTCAAAATAGCATATATATTATTGTATGCTAACATTTGTTTAGTCTTCACTAAATTATCCAAAGTCATACAATTATAACATTATGGATAATTATTTAAAAATGCTCTCAAGTGTTTTTTTACGAACATAACCAAGTATATATTATATATATATATATCAATTTCAGGTCACACAAACATCAATACTCCAACAAAAAGAATGAATGTAATCTAATGACATCAATAATATATTAGTCATTAAAACTTTAGGAGTTCTTAGTTTAAAACTTTAAATGACATTTTCGGATCATATTTTGTGGCCAAATTTTAGAGAATATAAATTTGGACATATTCGTACTAATTTTTTTTAATAGAAATTTAGATATATTCTTAATAATATTGGACCAGTCTTTTTAATTATATATTATTATGAATCTGTTTAATAATTTTGATACTTGCAGTAATTTCATTCGTAACTATTTAACATAGAACAAACTTTAGTTTGGAAAAAAAAAACAAACTTTAGTTATTAAATTATTCAGTTAAATTTAGCTAATTTTTGTTAGAGGCTGCTACTCCCATTCTAAACGTCCAACTATTGCCCATCCCAAACTTTTACCACTATCTCACCAAATCATGCAATTTGATGATATTGTGGACGAAAATATCTTTGTAACATGGGAAAAATAGAAAAGAACAACAGTGGCTTACTAATAAAAGTGGGCCAAAACTAAAAAAGGGTTTGGGCCCAAACGACAAGGACAAAGCGAGAGACTATCCCCTGATTGGTAATAGACTTTTAAGATTTTAAAATTATTTAAAGCATTTACCTGGCAATCAAATTTTTATTGCTTTTATGTTTTAACAAGTTTTGTAAACCACTTTTTTATTTTTTTTCCTTGTTTTCTCATTTTTTTTAAGAGCGTCAAAACCATGTTTTAAAATTAAACAATTACAAAAATATTTTTTTTCTCTCCATTATATTTAAAAGCTCTCCAAAGTATTTGTATATATATTATACTTTTACAAATTAATAACTCTCATTTTTTCTCTTTCTTTTAAGATCCATTTCAATAATAATTTTTATTTTTTCATCATCATGATTAACAATGGTGTAAAAAAGTTTATGAAATTCTTCATTAATAAAAGAGTAACATTCAAAACAATGTATTGATTAGTATTTATTGGATTTTTGACTACTCAATTAAAGAAAACATACAAAACAATTAAAATCAATGAAAATCAGTCACCAAAAACAAAAGAAAAAACATAATTTTCAAACAAAAAAATCACATATTTGATTGACTTACATTTTTAAAATTTTTAATTTATTATCAATAAAATTTATTCTTGTTATTAAATTGGTATATAAATAAATTCTTGCATAATTTATATTTATTAAATTGTATTATTAATATATAATAATAATTTAAAAACAACTACA
>NC_025700.1:7078369-7083574 GCF_000633955.1 Camelina sativa
AACTAAAAAAGGGTTTGGGCCCAAACGACAAGGACAAAGCGAGAGACTATCCCCTGATTGGTAATAGACTTTTAAGATTTTAAAATTATTTAAAGCATTTACCTGGCAATCAAATTTTTATTGCTTTTATGTTTTAACAAGTTTTGTAAACCACTTTTTTATTTTTTTTCCTTGTTTTCTCATTTTTTTTAAGAGCGTCAAAACCATGTTTTAAAATTAAACAATTACAAAAATATTTTTTTTCTCTCCATTATATTTAAAAGCTCTCCAAAGTATTTGTATATATATTATACTTTTACAAATTAATAACTCTCATTTTTTCTCTTTCTTTTAAGATCCATTTCAATAATAATTTTTATTTTTTCATCATCATCATTAACAATGGTGTAAAAAAGTTTATGAAATTCTTCATTAATAAAAGAGTAACATTCAAAACAATGTATTGATTAGTATTTAATGGATTTTTGACTACTCAATTAAAAAAAACATACAAAACAATTAAAATCAATGAAAATCAGTCACCAAAAACAAAAGAAAAAACATAATTTTCAAACAAAAAAATCACATATTTGATTGACTTACATTTTTAAAATTTTTAATTTATTATCAATAAAATTTATTCTTGTTATTAAATTGGTATATAAATAAATTCTTGCATAATTTATATTTATTAAATTGTATTATTAATATATAATAATAATTTAAAAACAACTACAGCTTTAAAAGTTGCTAGTAAACAATCATATTTTAATAGTTAAAGTTTTTATAGTCAAAGTATTTACAACCAAATTCTCTACAACTAAAATTTTAAAGTCAAAATCTCTATAACCAAAAATAACCTTCCTTACCAATCAGGTCTATATTGCGCATGACGCGCATTTAAAACACAAACTGTAGACAACTCGTTAACTTACGCTCGTGACAGCTAAAGACAACTTTAGTAGTAAAAGTAAAACACTTTCTACGACAGTTGACCTGTTTAGTTGCTGAGCTGGCACATACGTGAATATACACGTGGCATCATCATGGCGGCTTGCTTTGTCTCCCACGTTAAATACTTATAAGCTGAAACATGATTGGCCAACTGATTCCATTTTTATATCTTAAAATTTTTTTTTTTTGTCAAACAGATTTATTGTTTTTTTTGTAATCTATTGGTTTATTATTTTTGTTTCAAATAAAGATTGATTAAAAAAAATATTAGTCCCTTTTAATAATAAAAATAGTAAATACTCTTTCTTTTACACTTGTTTTTTGTTCAGGAATATTAAATTTTGTTTTTTTGGTCGACTTCAAATGTTATGGAATGAGACTCCTAAATGTGACATCTGTAATTGAATGCATGTTAATATTAATAAATTTGGAAAAATTAAATTAGTCGAGTAGCTCTCAACAATAATCGATGATAAGAAAAAAATACAAAATAATTGATGATAAGTTGGGTCATAATAATTTAGTGTTTTCCTTTTTTTGTATCCACTGATGTTTTTTTTTTCACTCAACTCTTAAATGATTTTGTTTTTGTCCATTAATAAGTCTAGAATTATTAAAACAATAAAATAAAATAAAAATGGATGAGGACAAATGAGGGAAGAGACATAATTGGCATTGGGGGTTAAAAGGGACCCTACAAGAAGAGAAAGACAACGAAGTCTGAGGAATCTGTGTCGTTATGTCTTCAGATTCAGATGACACCTTCTGTTTTATTTGTCTTTTTACATTTTTTTTTCAGAACCATTAAAATACAGATGATTACAACAACATTTGCTATACGGAGAGATTGAAACTAGAGAACAAAAAAAACTATATAAAAAAAGAATGTTAACTATATATGTTGTCTTGGTGATATATGTTATTTTCCTCTTCTTGTTTTTTTTTTTTTGCAAAATCGACTTCACTCAAATGCAAATCCAATGTTTGGCTAACACTATCTTGAAGAGATTCAAAAATGCATATCGCATTATCCTACAAACTAGTATTGATGATGGCTCTGGATTCTCCAGACTTTGAAACAAAATATATTGTAACAGAAGTGGAATGTGAACAATACTCCTCTTTTTCTCTTTGAAATCAATCTCAAAATCACATAATTGAAGTATAATTGAATCGTCACCAATGTCAATATCCATAGATGGCAGGGCGACGGCCAAATTACTTAAGTATGAAAACAAAAAGGGGGAGAAAGGTTGAGTGTTTTCTAAACCGCGTGTTACAAAATTCTGAATTTCTTGCCTCTTATCCACACTTTGAACCAAAAAATTTGGATTTCAATGGTTCAGATCATATACCAATTTCATAATATTGATGTCTCCAACCCAAACGTCAGAAAACCTTTTCGGTTTGACAAAAGTCTCTTTCGTGAGAGATGGGAGAGTCAGCAAAGGTACTAAATCATGGATCAAATTCGAGGTTGCAAGGAAAAGCATGCCTTGGTGTAAACAAAAGTTCTAACTTAACTCAGCAAAATGTATAACTTCCCTTGAAGGTCAATTCAATAGACGAAAATGTCAAGTCTTATTATACAATCAGATCGTATGCTCATCCCTCGATTTTAACATGACTTGGCTTCAGCTTATAGAGATGAGGAAGTCTATTACAAGTTAAAAAAGTCAGAATCAATGGCAACTAGAAGTTAAAAAGTCAGAATTAGCACCTAGTCTTTATATTCTTTAGGTACATTTTATAGAGTAAGATTTGGTTTGTAAAGATATTACAAAGAGTTACTTTATTGTATATAAACTCATAAGCCAGTGTTTAGAAAAAAATTAGGCTGGAATGCCACTTTCTATTTTGTATTTTAACATTTTTTGAAAAATCAGAATCTATAGAAAAGGTTTAATTTTTCAGATTGTGTGGAAGAAATATTTTTGAGATTAAATTCTAATAATTGTAAAAATACAAAAAATTCGATGTTGAAAAGAAAAATAAAATTTAAAATATTGTTAAACATCTTAACTAATGCTAGCCAAACAATAGCACGTGAAATTCTTTGAATTTTCTATTAAATTCTTTTAAAACAACATACCATCACAAGCAACCTTAGTAAGTTGAATAGATACTAAAATTTAATAGAATCTAGAAAGCACACAATTGAATAACACTAAAATTATATAGAAACTTTTGAATTCTTTCAAATTCGATTAAATTGATTCCTTAAGTAATAATACCGTAACTAGATTATGACCCGCGGTATCCCGCATGACAAGTTTTTTATTTTTATTTTTTATTAATATACTATTTTAATACTAATTTTGCAAATGTATGATTTTGTTAATTTTGGTGATTTAGTATATAATTCATAGTATACCGCACAACAATTTTTATTTAATACAATCTTAATTAAATCAGTTTTATTCGATATATTTTATATTGGTGTTGTTAAAATAGTAAAATAAAGATTTAACCCGTATTAAAGTATCATATTAATGATATTTTATTTTTAATATTATCAATTCAATCATGTAATGTCATAGAACCCGTCATGTAATATAACTCGTTTGTGTTATTTTGAAAATTCAATATGTTTAAATATTCATAATTTTAAACTTTTTATTAAGTTTAGACATACCAGTTATAAATTATAAACTTCTTAAAATTATATAATTTACTATATACAGTAAATTCACTATATATGTATGTTGAACACACAACTTTTATATTAATTGAGTAATATATGTTCATTTAAAAAAAATTCAAATCACAATATATACAGGAAAAAAAATACACATTTTATTAACTTGATGTATTATATGATGATTTACTACATTTAAAAATTAAAATAAAAAAAAAGATGATAGGAGAATCTATTTTTTTAATATGAAATAAATCTTCTAAATATATATATTAATTATAGAATATTATATATATGGATATTTAAAATATTTTAATTCTGTTTGGTTATAAGGATAGTAGAGAGAATTANCTATAGAGATGAGGAAGTCTATTGAAAGTTAAAATGTCAGAATCAATGGCTACTAGAAGTTAAAAATTCAGAATATTATTCCCGCAAAAAAAAAATACTATCAAACAAATTACATTACAAGATGAAGTGCATTAAGTTTAAAACCGATTTTAAAATCTTTTTNTCATTGATTCCTAGTATAGATACCACTCCTCCAAAAATATCGAATCACCCGGTGTATGAGTCTTTAAAGAAACTTTAAATTCTTTCAAATTTGATTACATTGATTCCTTAATTAATAATACGGTAATACCACTCCTCAAATCACCTGGTGTATGAGTCTTGGAGCAGTAGCATCATCTTCTTCATCCTCTTCATCATCCCCATCTTTATCTTCAGCTTCAAAGTCGATCACAACTTCATCTGATTATTCTTCAGCAAAATGTTGGCCATTAGTTGGATCACCTGCATCCAACAAAAACTGATTGTATTCATCAAGATCAAACACTATCTCTTTCCGCCTGTCCAAAACAAAACGTAAATTACAAGTTATTCATTAACAAATTATTATATTATGCTAATCAAGATAATATACTTACATTTCAAAGCTTAAGATGATCCTCACTGCAGGTCTTGCTGCCTGCAGATCATGAACACCAATCCTTGTCTAAAAATTCTGGAGTTAAGTTACCTCTACCTTCCACTCCAGTAACAATCTAGAAAACAACAAAAATAAAGAGAAAACAGTCAAAACAGACAATTTAGATTGATAATCGTTATTTCATATAGAATTTATTACTCAAAAACATAAACAAAAAAACAATACCACTGTCTTAAACTTCTGGAAGAAGGCTGTTACACTACAGAGTTGCGCGAAAATTTTTCCAAGTTAAACCTTCATATAGATTGATAAGAGTTAGTATAAGGATTTTACAATTTATTAAACAAAATCAAAGATAGCATACGTGTACCTCCAATAGATCTTCACATCTGTGAAGTGTCAGAACTTCCAAACGTAAGCCACACTCCACAACGCCACTGCACAAAAAAAAAAGAATGAGAACAGAAAGTTTAAAATCTTAAGAAAAAAACAAAAAAATACTACAGAAAACTCACACAAATCAAGCTCCTGAAATACCCCGTGAATCAGATAAATCTAGGCCTCTAAGCTTCTTAAATCCCCATGAATCAGATAAATTTAAGAAGTCTTCTACAATCAAGATCGTATGCTCATTCCTCGAATTTAACATGACTTAGCTAGCTTCAGCCTATAGAGATGAGGAAGTCTATTGAAAGTTAAAATG
>NC_025700.1:7085485-7140560 GCF_000633955.1 Camelina sativa
ATTACAAGATGAAGTGCATTAAGTTTAAAACCGATTTTAAAATCTTTTTACCAAATAAAATATAGAATTAATATATGGTATACCATTAAAATTCAAATAAAATATAGAATTAATATATTTAAAATGTTCCAAGTTGAACCTTCATAAAGATTGATAAGAGTTAGGATAAACATTTTACAATTTATTAAACAAAATCAAAGATAACATATGTGTACCTCCAGTCAGTGGCAGATCCAGAACAAAATTTTACCCGGGGCACTTATAATATATAATTAACAAATATATATTTTTGTTTATGTTAAAATATATATTTTGTATTTTTAAATATATTTTAAGGTTTGATTGTTTGAAGTCCATAAAATGAGCCAAAATTTTTGAAAATATTGTTGATATTGGTTCATGATGATGCTTAATTAGATACATACTTAATTTATTAATTAGAAAATACACAGTTACAAACTTATAATTCATTATAAAATATAAATATGTTTAAGATATTTAAAATTACATATCTTATTAAATCACACAAATTTAAAGTTTTAAAATAATAAAGTTTGGGTTACGGTGGTAAACAAAAGAAGAATAAGCTACGGTGGTAAACAAAAGCCTTCAACAAATATAATGTCAGAATCAATGGCTACTAGAAGTTAAAAATTCAGAGTACTATTCCCGCAAAAAAAATATACTATCAAACAAATTATATTACAAGATGAAGTGCATTAAGTTTAAAACCGATATTAAAATCTTTTTACCAAATAAAATATAGAATTAATATATGGTATACCATTAAAATTCAAATATTTTCAATAGAATTCTACACATAATTCTTATACCGGCGTAAATACGCAGACCTAATCTCAATATTTAAAATAGCTTTAATTATACCATGTACTATTTTTTTCCTAAATAAGCTTAATAATTCTATAAAAAAATAACGACATCGAAAATGATGGTACTAAACAAGCGGAAGCACACAAAAAAAAGCGTGAATTAATTAGAAAACTCATTTGGTCTACTCAAGTTACAAAAGCCCTGTTTTTAGTCTCTATGCTCGGATCTTTCTGTTTTAGTCTTCATCTCAATGATCTTTCTATGCGAATTTGAATGCACGGTTGGGATGAAGGTCGGGCTTGATGCTGGACGGTATTCTGGAACAAGGCGGCCTGACCTGAACCGTACTCCGCAAGCATTGCATAGGGTGTTACGCCCACATGGTCCTTCCCTCCACTGCGGTGTCCTAGTTGTCTCGCAATGAGTGCATTTCCGGACTGTCCCGTCTGAGTTAAATAGTTCTGGACTGGAGACCGACGGGGCCGGACGGCTCTTGTTCTTCTTGCGCTTCTTGGCAGAACTCTCGGAAGAGAGGTAAGTTTCAGATTCTGATTCATCCGAAACGAAATGCTGAGACATCTCTGCTCCAAGTGACTGGAAGAATCTAAGCGTTGTGGGGCGTTTGCGTTTGCTTCTGATGCCTTTCACAAGAAAGGCCAGTCTCTGAATTCTGTTTTGGTTTTGGGACAAGACGGAACCGTTGGTGTTGTTGTCGACAACTGAGACTGGGCTTGAAGACTGAAACAGCTTCGAGACTTTGACATCAGGAGGGGAGTTATCAACAGTAGAAGAGACATCCGAAGAACTCGACTGCTTCTGCAGGCATGAAGTCAATCAAAGTAAATAACTCTAAATCCAGAAACATGTTCATTGCATACAACAAGTAAAGAAAAAGAAGACATGATCTTCATCAATTTCTCTTCTGAATGAAACAAGCATGAGCATGGTTCGACATAGATCAACAGAGTTCAATATCAGATTGACAATGATACTAAGCCTAATCCTTCTTGTGCTACATATACACATACAATCTGATAGAATTAGAAAACAGTTTCTCCTTTGTTCCTCTCAAGAACAAACACAGACACTTAACTAACCAAACTAATTTAAAGTTTTGTTGAAGAGATCAAGAAAACCCAAAAAAACTTTCCCTGCCCCAAAGGCCCTAAACAACCACAGAAACACTCAACGCCCTTACCTATCTAACCACATCCTATACATATACCAGCTGCTGAGTTGACAACTAATCCTATCCATAGAAATTTGACACAAGAAAAGCTAAAGTCAAAGACCTAAGACACTGCACAGTCCTTTTCACATATACCTTCAACGACTTAACATACATACTCTCAGATTACTTTCTCAGGTGCTTTCCTAACTGGGTAAGAACATAGAAAATTGTGTTTCAAACCCACAGAAGCAATACACCAATACTGACACAAAACTATTTTCCTCTAGCAAATGTGCATTGTGATTGTGTGGAATGTGGATAATCTACCGAAGTAACATGTATGTGTGATGTATATAAACAATGACTTTCTTGCATGCACATCTCTTGCCTAAATGATACATAAGAATACATATAGACAAGCGTGATTCTTTGACTTTTACACACACCTAATTCAGTAAAAAGCTATGGAAGCTTATATTCAGTAGAATTGGTGGGTGATATGCATGCTAAACTATTTCCTAATGCAAATGGATATTGTAATCGTGAGAAGCTTATATAAATGAAGTTTCAATCCAAAATGATGCACTTTCCTAATGCAGATAAGAGTGATTCTTTTCAATGCAACAAAAAACCAACTGAAGCTTATATCCAAAAGAATTGACATGTTGCAGTGTACCAAAATTTATTCCTAATGCAAATGTGGGAAGTGATTGCATGAACAAATATATCAAGTTGCATAAATGATGCAAAGTAAACAATCTATCAAGTGAGACGCTTAATTAAATGTGTACAAGCCTAAGAACTCAGTCACTCACCACAATGGTTGCAGGCTTGTGGACTCGCACACGCTGTACCTTGCAATTGAACTCAGAGGACAAACTCGTTAGCACATCCAATGGTGGAGGGCCGAGGTTTTTAAACCCGGTAACCCAATCTTCTTCCTCATCATCATCAGCAGTTTCGATGTCTTCAAGGGGGAACTCATCCATATGCTCAACAAGATTATCAAAGAAATTATCGGCTAGACCCTTGAAGTCCTCTTCAGGTAACCAAGAACCGTTACTCATTTGTCACTCACTGGTCAATAAAAAAAAAAAACCATAGACAAGACAGAGCAAACAACATTAACATAAGTTTAAGCAAAGCCAAGCCAAAGTAACAATGAACCAGCGTATGTATGACTAAAATTCAATTTCCCATTAGCTCACTCAATATGTTGACTCAATAGAGAGAGAAAGCAAATTTTACAGAACAGAAATGGCAAAAAAAGACTAAATTGAGTCAATAAAGATTTCATTTTTAATTTCGTCGTTACATATAAATTGGCTTAGAATTTTAGGCCAACAAAAAAAGATTTCATTTTTAATATTCAATTCAACATTTGAATTCAAACCCATTTCGAGAAATCATGAGAACAGTCTCCGTTTTAACAGTTTTAGGGCACAGAATAACAAAACACGAGACAAGGAAGAATCATAACGAAGAACAAAACATCTTCTTTTTACATTTTGTACTGTCTCATAATCAGAAATAATTGAGAGAAAGAGAGTGAGACAGAGACACACGAACCTTCCGATACAGCAGTTGACTACACAGAACGCATTCCCCAAGCACGAGCAAAGGGTGTGTGGGAGAGGGAGACACTAATTTGTCCAAAATTGGGGATTTAGGGATTACAGAACATGAGATAGAGAGAGAGAGAGAGAGAGAGAGAGAGAGAGGGAGAGAGGTAATGTTGTTAATGTACACGGGATTTCAATTGTGTGTGTCATCTTTGACTTTACCATTCATTTTTTTTTTGTTGTCGTTTGGGAAAAATGAGTTTCCAAAATTTTATATTTTCAAAGATTTACTTCACTTTAAAGAAGATTTTAGATTATTTTGAACAATTTGCAGGAAACTGAGACAAGTTTTAATGGAAGGATTTCTATTCAAAATATTATATTAAGCAATTCATTTAAGAAAAAAAAATAGAATTTATAAGATTTAAGAGGAAAAAATTACAGCTATTATTATCAAAACTTATCTTAACAAATTGAGATTCTGCAACAATGATATAGGTTCAAGAATATTTAACTTACTCATATTTTATCACAATCTGTATAAAGTGATGATAGAACAAAATATCTAAGAAACATAGTAAAATACAATAGAAATACAGTGAACTTCTAACTAATTGATACTTAACTTTATTTTCATTCTTTTTATTGTTGATGGGTAAATGGTATTTTATTATTCAAAAATATATTAATTACATAATAAATTAGTACTCTTTAATTTTTTAAAAATGACCTTGAAATATGAGATTTTTTTGGTAGGAGTTTTTTTTTTTTTTTTTTAAATGAGTTCAGATTATCTGACTAAAATGATATTAAATATTTTTAATGCTATTAATTTTACGGAATAGATGTTCAACAAGCGATGGTACTAATATTTGTTTCGAGTTTCGACACTAAAAATAATTTGTGCAGGTAATTTAGTAGTATATTTTTTTTTTAGTAAAATCATTTGTTAAGATGATTTTCATAAATTTTAGGTTATTTGATTAATGAACTTAGAATTCCTAGTAAAACAAATTTCATTAGCATACTAACTATGTAAGTGAAAATGATGTTAAAAATTAGTAGAAACTGTAGTTATTACTTTTACTCTTAATATGGTTTACATAAAATTAGGTTGAATTTAAGGTTCAAGGTTGGATTTATAATTCATGGTTTACAATTTTGTTGTTAGAGCTAAAAGCATCTCCAACCCTACTCTATTTTTCCCTCTAAATTCTATTATAGGATATACTCTTTTCCAAAATAAAAGAAATGATAGGACTATTCTATAGGAGTAACTCTATCTTTTATACTAATACTAAGACCTCTGTTTAAAGTGATACATTGAGTAGAAACATTATTAAACTTTAAAGTGAAAATAGAAAAATACATATCTAGGCTACGACATCTCCAGTCGGACCAACCCTACTCTATTATTTTTTCTAAACTCTATTGGGTCTGATTGATGACCACATTTAAACGAGGTGGTTAGAAAATTTTGAGCGATTGAAAAGAAGGCAGTTAAAAAGAAAACGATTAAAGATAGCGGATAGAAAAGATGGTGGCTTGATTGGTATCCCTAATTAAGGTCGTTTGCAAACGAACCGCCCATATGATCACCAATCAACATATCGTTTGGAGATAATGGTTGGACATCTTGGTTGGAAAAGGTGGCGAAACCTTTTTTTTGGTGGTTGCAAACACCGACTCAACGTTTGGTGAGGTTTAAAAGTTACAAAGCTTTTATTTTGGTACTTTGTTTTTTGTTTTTGGCGTTGGATTCTTTTTATCTGACAAAGTAAAGAAAAACAGTGAATATAATATGATTTTACTCGTACTTTTCAGGATTTTTTAAACCTTTTTATTTAATAAAAAATAGTATTGAGAAGAAACATCAACGGAAAATTTCTCTATTTATCTTATATATGTGTGCTTCTTACAAATTGTTGATATGTTATGGGCTGATCAGAGATAAATATGTAAATTTTCAACGCTATGATAAAAGTAGTATTTTGCATTATAAAAATTCTCATTCAATTATATTAATATTTCTTATTATGTATTAGATAATGATTTCTATTTTTTTAAATTTTTTAAGAATTTATAGTATAAATTACATTTTCATAATTTATTGCAAAATTTTAAAATAATTTATGATATTTTAATATTATAATCTATTATCATGAAAAAACTAATTATGTAGCATTTTAACTTTTTTTTATCTAACTATTTTTATATTTTATATTATGAATTAAATAATACTATATTACTCTAATTTTTTATTTTCAACCAAACTAATTTAATATTTTACTAATTATTATAATTTATACTATTTAACCGCTACAATGTTACCAATCAAACTAAATACTCAACCGCTCTCTTAAACCACACCATCTTTTCCCTCTACTATCTTTAAACTCTGTCTTTTTAACCGCCTTCTCTAAAAGACTAAAACCGCTCATAATTTTCTAACCGCCTCGTTGAAACATGGTTACCAATCAGAGCCGGTATCGTAGAAGAGAGAAGTTGAGTATTTTGCTTGATTGGTAGCATTATATCGGTTGAATAGTAAATATTATATTAAATTATAAAAAAGTAAATTAATTTAATTAAATAATAAAATATGGAAGTGAATCTGTCATTAAATTGAATTTGTGTAATTATTTCTAAAGTCAAAATTATTAACAAAACATAAAAGCTTATCGTGCCAATTTGAAAATCCACTTAAATTTAACTTCTTCGCATGCGTTATTACATAAACATTAATATTTTCCTCTTTTTTTAAGTCATCATTATAAACAAATATTTAATGCAAAAAGAAATTTAATCTTTTTCCTTTGTAACCGAAATTGCCAAAAGCCCATGTTTTTTGGTGGTTGGTTTTCACCTTCACAGCCACTCAAAAATCAGTTCCAACCACTTACTCTTTCAATTGATTCTAACCGCTAATCTTAAACACCATCTCCAATCGGCATGGTGATTGGTAGCCATTTGAACATTTTGTTATAAAAAAAAAAAGCATTTGAATGCTTCCAATCAAAGCCATTATAAAATAAAATATTCTTCAACCCCGCTTTATATCTTACAGAACTTTAGTAGCATTTTTTTTTTTTTTGTGTGCACCCAAATACTTTATATTGCTCATCAAATGTTATGGCCATATACAAACTAAGACAATGGTTAGCGAGAAAGAAAAATACTTCATATATCCAAATTTAATCACAACAATTTCAGGTTTGTCTTATGGTTTTAAGTTTAAACTTCGAATAGTTCCGATGTATTCTGTGAAGCATTGTTGTGTCATGTGTGTGGTGGTGTAGTATAGATGACACTGCATAGTTAAATAATATGGTTGCTTCTCGAATATAGGTTACCAAAACAAAAATGGCATTAAACATCACTCTTATCCGAGAGGCTCTGGCAATAGACCCGTAATCCCCTCACGCCAGCGACCGACCAAAGGGTTAATAAGTCCTCTTTTTTTGTGAGGAGATACGAACCCGAGCCTAAGGTGCATTACCCTACTCTGATTAAAAATAGATGTCAGCCAAACAACAAGTAAGACCCTAAATTTCAACAAAAACCCTAAACTTTCCGCATCAGATTATTAAAAAAAAAAAAGAAGACAAACACTAAACCCTAGTTGTTAAGAACATTAGTCTTCCAAGAGAAGAGAGTTAACCAATTCTACGGATCCTCACAATTTTGTTTTTATCATAGACCAAAGTTACAAAGCCCTGTTTTAGTCTCCTATGCTCAGGAAGTCACGGTACGGATCTTTCAGGTATCAAGCTGGCCTTCACCTTTCCTTCTCATCTCTACGATCTTTCTGTGCATATTTGAATGTACAGTTGGGATGAAGGTCGGGCTTGATGCTGGACGGTATTCTGGAAAAAGACGGCCTGATCTGAACCGTACTCCGCAAGCATTGCAGAGGGTTTTAGGTCCACGGGGTCCTTCCCTCCACTGCGGGGTCCTGGTTGTCTCGCAATGAGTGCATTTCGGGGCAGGAGTCTTCTGTTTCTTGCGTTTCTTCTTGGCAGAATTCTCAGAGGAGAGGTAAGTTTCAGATTCTGATTCATCCGGAACCAACTGCTGAGACATCTCTGCTCCAAGTCTCTGAATTCTGTTTTGGTTATGGGACAAGGCGGAACCATTGGTGTTCTCGATAACTGAGACTGGGCTTGAAGACTTAATTAGCTTCAAGACTTTGACATCAGGAGGGGAGCTATCAACAGTAGGCGAGACATCTGAAGAACTCGCCTGCTTCTGCACGCATGAAGTCAGTCATCTAAACTCACTAACATATTCAAATGCATACAAAAAGTAAAGAAAAATAACAAATGATCTTCATCAGTTTCTCTCCTTACAAAACAGGATTTGACATGCTGCCAATTATGGTTTGTCTCCCTCAAGTTAAGTGAGAAGCAAAGAAGATTTCTTCAGAATGAACAGAGCCATAAGAACAGTATACGCACTGATAGATTTAGAAAACAGTTCACTCCTTTTTCCTCTCAGGACCAAACACAGACACTACACTAACCAAAGTAACTTTGTGTCTTACTAAAGAGAACCCTCAAGCCACACAGACACTCAACGCCCATACCTATCTAGCCATATACTATATACATATATAGATAGCAACTATTCCCATCCATGGACTTTTGACACATGAAAAACTTAAGTGAAAAACCTAAGATACTGCACACTCTTTTCTCATATTCCTTCAAAGACTTACACTCTCGACTGCACCATACTGAGGATTACTTTCTAGTTGCTTTCTTAAATGGGTAAGAAAATAGCAATTGTGTTTCAAACTCACAGATGCATTAGCTAATACTACCGAACTAACATGTATGTGTGACGTAAATAAATAAAGTTTCAATTCAAAATGATGCACTTTCCTAATGTAGATAAGAGTGATTTTTTTTTGAAATTCCAAACGATGCAATAAAAGCACACTAAAGTTTAAATCCGAAACAATTGACATGTTGTTGCAAGTGTACCAAAATCTCTTCCTAATGCAAATTGCAAATGTGGAATGCGATTGCATGAACAATATATATCAAGTTGCATATCACGCAATAAGAAGCTATGGAAGCTTATGTTACAACTTTCCTTAATCAAAGATTTGCATGTTGTTAAATGTGGCATAGTGAAAGAAGTTATATGCAATAAATGTGGTCACAAGGCTAAATCTATAGGAAAATGCAAATTGGATTTATGGTGTGCGGGCTTTTAGACTCGCACACGCTGTACCTTGCAAGTGAACTGAGTGTACAAACTTGTTAGCACATCCAATGGTAGAGGAGACCCGAGGTTTTGAAACCCAGCAACCCGATCTTCCTCATCATCATCAGCGGTTTCGATGTTTTCAAGGGGAAAATCATCCATATCATCAACAAGAGTATCGAAGAAATTATCCTCTAGAACCTTCAAGTCCTCTTCAGGTAACCAAGAACCGTTACTCATTTCTCTCACTCACTGCCCAAAAAAAACAAGTAACAACATAAAAGTTCAATTTACATGTAGCTCACTGACTCAATATGTTGACTCAATAGAGAGTAACAATAAAGCAAAAAGTTTCAGAACAGTAATGGCAAAAAAAAAAAGACGAAATTTGAGACAAAGAGATTTCATTTTTATTTTCCTCTTTACTATTAAGAAAAAAATCACAACTTTTTAAATTTCAGGCAAAAAAAGATTTCATTTTTAATAATCAATTCGTCATTTGAATTCAAACCCATTTCGAGAAATCATAAGAACAGTCTCCGTTTAACAATTATAGGGCACACAAACCAAGAACAAATCATATTTTTTTACATTTGTACTGTCTCATAATCCAAAAAACACAACAGAGATGATTGAGAAAATGGAAGAGAAAGAGAGTGAGACAGAGACTCACGAACCTTCCAATACAGCTGCTGACTACACAGAACGCATTCCCCAAGCACAAGCAAGGGTGTGTGAGAGAGAGAGAGAGAGAGAGAGATAGGGAGACTAATTTGTCCCAATTTGGGGATTTAGGGATTACAGAACATGAGAGAGATAGAGACAAGTTTTAATTTGTACAATATCAGGAAATTGAGACAAGTTTTAATGGAAGGATTTCTTTTCAAAAGATTATATTAAGCAATTCATTTAAGATAAATATATATATATATATATACACATTTTTTAGAGGAAAAAAATACAGCTATTATTTATTATTATCAAAACTTATCTTAACTTGAGATTTTGCACCAATGATTCAAGAATATTTTAACCTAATCATATTTTATTACAACCTGTATAAGTGATAATAAAAAATATATCTAATAAACTTAGTAGTTTTATTGTCTTTTCTTTCTGAAAAGTACAAAACACAGTAAACTTTTGATTAATTGTTACTTAAAAATAAAACTTTCTTTTTCATTCCTTTTCTAGTTGTTGGGATAATGGTATTTTATTATTATATTAATTAAATAATAAATTAGTGTTTTTTTAATTGTAGAAAATTATCTGCAAATTCACGCTAGTATGAAATTTTGTGGTAGGAGTTAAAAAAAATACTCCGTCCGTTTCATAATATAGAATGTTTTAGAGGTTTTTCTCTGTTTTATAATATAAGATGTTTTCAACTTTTTTAATAACTTTTATATTACTTTCCTATTTTTTTATTATTTCTTTTATGCATTCTTGTTTATGATTGGTTGAATTTTTTGAAAGTGGTTATTTCTTAATCTGCGTGCTTTCACTCCAAATATCTTATATTTTGAAACGAGGGAGTATTAGATTATTTGACTAAGCTGATATTAATGTTTTTGATGTTACTAATTTAACCGGTTTTTCTACTATCATAAATGTTTAACGAGTGATGGTCCTAATATTTGTTACGGCACAAAAAAACTGTGTAAGAAATTTAGTAAAATTCATTAGTTAAGACGACTTTCATAAATTTAAGGTTAATTTTGATTAATGAACTTTATATCCTCGTAAAACAGATTTCATTAGCATACTAAGTGAGTGAAAATGATGTTAAAAATTTTAGAATCAGCTGTAGTTAAAATTTAAAAGCAACTGTAGTTAGTATTTTTACTCTTAATATGGTTTACAGTTTGTAAAAGTAGGTTGAATTAAAGGTTTAAGGTTGGGTTTATGATTTCATGGTTTATAATTTTGTTGTGGAAGTAAAGACATTTCCAATCTCCATCTATTGTTTCCCTTTAAATTCTTTTATAAAATAAAATCTTCTCCAAAATAGAAGAAATGCTAGGATTATCCTATAGAAGTAATATGGTTGCTTCTTGAAAACAAAAATGGCATTACACCACTCTTATCCGAGAGGCTCTGGCAATAGACCCGGGATCAAAGCAGGTTAATAAGTCCTCTTTTAGTGAGGAGATAAGAACCCGAGCCGAAGGTGCACTACACTACTCAGATAAAAAAATAGATGTCAGCCAAACATTCTTTCAAACGTAACCAAATAATCAAACAACAACTAAGACCCTAAATTTAAACAAAAACCCTAAACTCTCCGCATCAGATAAAATTAAAAAAAAAAGACAAACCCTAAACCCTAGTTTTTAAGAACATCAGTCTTCCAAGAGAAGAGAGTTGACCAATTCTACAAATCCTCACAATTTTGTCCTTTTATCATAGACCAAACTCATTTGGTCTGCTGAAGTTACAAAGCCCTGTTTTAGTCTCTTAATGCTCAGGAAGTCACGGTACGGATCTTTCTGGTATCAGGCTGGCCTTCATCTTTCCTTCTCATCTCTATGATCTTTCTGTGCGAATTTGAATGCACGGTTGGGACGAAGGTCGGGCTTGATGCTGGACGGTATTCTGGAACAAGACGGCCTGATCTGAACCGTACTCCGCAAGCATTACAGAGGGTTTTACGCCCACAGGGTCCTTCCCTCCACTGCGGGGTCCTAGTTGTCTCGCAATGAGTGCACTTCCGGACTGTCCCATCTGGGTTAAATAGTTCTGGACTGTGACAGACCGACTGGGGAGGACTCCTATATTTCTTGCGTTTCTTCTTGGCAGAATTCTCAGATTCTGATTCCTCCGGAACAAACATCTGAGACATCTCTGCTCCAAGTGACTGGAAGAATCTCAGCGTTGTGGGGCGTTTGCGCTTGCTTCTGATGCCTTTCACAAGGAAGGCCAATCTCTGAATTCTGTTTTGGTTTTGGGACAAGGCGGAACCATTGCTGTTCTCGAGAACTGAGACTGGACTTGTAGACTGAAATAACTTCGAGACTTTGACATCAGGAGGGAAGTTATCAACAGTAGAAGAGACATCCGAAGAACTCGACTGCTTCTGCACGCATGAAGTCAATCAAAGTAAATTAAATCTAAATTCAGAAACAATTTCAATGCATACAAAAAGTAAAGAAAAAGAACAAAGAGTAATCATGGTAAAATCGAAGACATGACCTTCATCAGTTTCTCTCCTTACAAAACAGGATCTGATATGCTGGAATTATGGTTTGCCTCCCTCAAGTTAAGTGAGAACCAAAGAAAAGTATACAAACAAAACACGAGCATGATTTCATCCAGATCAACTGCTTTCCATATCAAATTGATAATGATGCTATGCCTAATCCTTCTTGTGCTATATGTACATAAACACTGATAGATTTAGAAAACAGTGTCTCCTTTGTTCCTCTCAAGAACAAACAGTAGACACTTAACTAACCAAAGTAACTTTGTGTTTGTTGAAGAGATCAAGAGAAACCCAAAACTTTCCCTGCCACAGAAACACTCAACGCCCATACCTATTTAGCCATGTTCTATATATATAGCTGGCAAATATTCCTATCCATGGGCATTTGACACATGAAAAAGCTTAAGTGATAGACCTAAGACACCCCACAGTATTTTTCTCATATACATTCATAGACTTAACATATACACTCTCGGGTGCAGCATAATGAGGATTATTTTCTAGGTGCTCTCCTAAATGGGTAAGAAAATAGCAATTGTGTTTCAAACTCACAGAAGCATTAGCTAATAATGACACAAAACTAACTATTTTCCTCTTGCAAATGTGCATTGTGATTGTGTGGATAATCTACCGAAGTAACATGTATGTGTGATGTCTATAAACAATAATTTTTTGACTTTTACACATCTCTAGCCTAAATGATGCATAAACGATACATAAGAATTCGTATAGTCAAGCGTGATTCTTTGACTTTTACACACACATAATTCAGTAAAAAGCTATGAAAGCTTATCTTCAATAGAATGGGAGATATACATGCAAAACTATTTCCTAATGAAAATGGATATTGTAATCGTGTGAAGCTTAAATAAATGAAGTTTCAATTCAAAATGATGCACTTTACTAATGTAGATAAGAGTGACAAATTAGCTACCAATGCAATAATAACCAACTGAAGCTTAAATCCAAAAGAATTGACATGTTTTGGTGTACAAAAATTATTTCCGAATGCAAATGTGGGATGTGATTGCGTGAACAATATAACAAGTTGCACAAACGATGCAAAGTGAATCCCCTTTTCCTCGTATTTTCTAACGTTATTGTGTGCTGTGATCGTGTAAAAATCTTTCAAGTAATATGCATGAGCGATGTAGATTAGTGTGATCAATATTTACGTGCTTTTCTAACCTTAAGCAATAAAAAGCTATCAAACTTTGAATACGAAAGTACCATATGTTACAACTTTCCTAAATCAAAGATTTGCACAGTGAAAGAAGTTATATGCAATAAATTTGGTCAGAAGGCTAAATCTATAATAGATCATGCAAATAGGTGTTATAGTCTTAATTAAATGTGTACAAGACTAAGAACTACTCAGTACTCACCACAATGGTTGCAGGCTTGTGGACTCGCACACGCTGCACCTTGCAATTGAACTCAGAGGACAAACTCGTTAGCACATCCAATGGTGGAGGGCCGAGGTTTTTAAACCCGGTAACCCAATCTTCCTCATCATCATCAGCGGTTTCAATGTCTTCAAGGGGAATATCATCCATATGCTCAACAAAATTATCAAAGAAATTATCCTCTAGACCCTTGAAGTCCTCTTCAGGTAACCAAGAACCGTTATTCATTTGTCACTCACTGCTCACAAAAACTATAGACAAGACAGAGTAAACAACATAAACATAAGTGTAAGAAAGCCAAGCCAAGCCAAGTAACAATGAACCAGCGTATGTATGACTAAACTTCAATTTCCCATTAGCTCACTCAATATGTTGACTCAATAAAAGCAAAATTCCAGAACAGATATGGCAAAAGACTAATTTTGAGTCAAAAAGATTTCATTTTTAATTTCCTCTTTACTAAAAAATCATAACTTTCCAAATTTGAGTCAAAAAAGATTTCATTTTGAATATTCAATTCAACATTTGAATTCAAACCCATTTCGAGAAATCATGAGAACAGTCTCCGTTTTAACAGTTTTAGGGCACAAAACCAAACACGAGACAAAGAACAAATCGTCCATATCCTTATACATTTGTACTGTCTCATAATCCAAAAAAATAAAAACACAACAGAGATAATTGAGAAAATGGACGAGAAAGAGAGTGAGACAGAGAGAGACACACGAACCTTCCGATACAGCAGCTGACTACACAGAACGCATTCCCCAAGCACGAGCAAAGGGTGTGTGGGAGAGGGAGAGAGAGAGAGAGAGACTAATTTGTCCCAATTGGGGATTTAGGGATTACAGAACATGAGAGAGATAGAAAGAGAGAGAGAATGTGTTGTAGATTTATTTCTTTTTCTTTTGAAAGAAAACAGTAATTTTTTTAATTAATTAATATCTAAAAGATAGAACTTTAATTTCATTATTTTTTTAATGGAATACTGAGAAAATACTCTTTTTATTATACTTTTTTTAAAAAATGCTAATTTTATCTATCTATTTTCAATTTGAAAATTTATAAAATTTTATAAGGATTAGAAAGTACTTTTAGATGGTAACTAATATTCAGAGACTCAACCCAAATATTTATTTATAAAATTTTAAAAGGTTTTTAAAAAGGTACTTATAGTCTATATATAAATTTTTACACACATATAAAGCTAATTTGTTTATATTTTTATAAGTTAGCACAGATATTTGGATACATACAGTATATAATTTTTAGTGACACTTTTAATAAAGTTTTAATGAGGAATTTTTTTGAATTGTGGTTTTGAAAAAGAGGTATTTAAAAATTTCCCATTTTTTTTATTGTTGTTGGGATCATGGTACTTTTATTTAAATATGTATTTATTATATGATAAATTATTGTTGTCTAGAGAAAAATTTACCTTATAATTCATTATAATATGAAATTATCGTAAAAGTTTAAAAGAATTACGAGTTGATACTATATGATCAAGGTAATATTAATGGTTTAGATGCTATTATTTTTTTGGTCTTTCTTGGATAAATTCAACAAATTATGGTAAAAGTATTTTCTTCGACACTAATTTTTTTTATCTAGAGAGATGTAATATAAATGAATTCGGATAGATGACTTTCTTAATTTTTAAGGTTTCTATTAATGAACTTAAGTATTCCCAACAAAACAGATTTCATTAGCATACTAATTATGTGAGTGAAAATGATGTTCAAAAATTAGATCAGTAGTTATTAATTTTAGTCTTAATATGATTTATAGTTTGTAATGTTAGGTTAAATTTAATGTTTGTGGTTGGGTTTATCACTTACAATTCATGGTTTACAGTTTTGTTGTTAGACTTAAGTCATGATGTTTTGCAGGGTTTTTGATTTTTGATTTTTGGTGTTGATTTTTAAATTTTGCAAAATCTTGAATAATATTTTTAGCTTTTGGTTTTTTTATATATAATGAAGCAGATAGAAATAAACATAAATTTATTGCGGAAAACATAGGTTTGATAAATGAGTCAACGTTTGCATATAAATAAAATAAAAAATTTCGTAAGTAATGCCAACAGAATTATGCAAAAATAAATAAACATAGGTTTATTTCATATAAAAAAATAGGGTTTTATATTTGGATAAATTGGTAAATGTTGAAAATAGTATATTTGAAAAAAGCAAAAGAAAAATTTAGAAAAATATCACGCAAATTTTGTTAGAAAATTTGGCTGGTTACCATATTTTCTAGGTATTTTTATTAAAATCATAGTTGTGTATTTAACTGGTTTTTACAAAATCAAAATAATAGCCATTCTTGGAAAACAAACCATCAGATTTTGATAAATGAATCAATTTTTGCATATAAATATAAAAAAAAATTCATAAGTAATGCCAAAAGAATGATGCAAAAACAAACAAACATAGGTTTATTGCATATAAAAAAAATAGGGTTTTATTTTTGGATAATTTGGTAAGTGTTGAAAATAGTATATTTGAAAAAAGTCAAAAGAAAAATTTAGAATAATATCACGCTAATTTTGTCAGAAAAATTGGCTGGTTACCAAATTTTTTAGGTATTTTTTATTAAACTCATAAATGTGTAATTAACTGGTTTTTACAAAATAAAAAACAGTAGTCATTCTTGAAAAACAAACCATCAGATTCCGTTTATATTTTTTGCAACTTCTGAAAACCTATACATATGATCTGAGTAATATATGTCGATAACAGGTTAACAACAAGTCAACAACACACTACAAATAAAATAAATTGTTTTTTTTTGAACTAACAAATAAAATAAATTGTATCAATTCGAAGTTATCAATATAACAGAGAAAGCTATGATTGCGTAGAGTAGTTAGGTAGGAACCAAAATATCAAACTCATGAACGGCCCACATGTCAAATCAGATAACATGCTCTTAGATCCGATCTGATTCAATTATTGTTTTCTTCTTACTTAGTATTATCATTCTGTTGCTAATATTTTCCTCTTTTCTTTTTGTGTGTGTGTGTGTGTTCAAAGTTGTTGATATTTTCATATTCGTCAAATTAAAGATGAAATGGAGAGATCACCGACGATTACGAGAGGAGAGTGTACAAAAACTTAATGATAATGGAGTTTCCTCATGGGAAAGTGGGTCTCCTCCGGCCTACCTTTCACATGATGGGTTCTATTAAATTTCAAGATATAGTGTTATCACTGTGAGTCTTTGACAAAGAGTTAACAACACCACCAATATAATGTACATGAGAAAAAGTAAAATTGTATGAGAAAAAAAAAGTTTTAGATACTTGAAAAGCTTGAAGTCTTTTGTCATCCATGTTAGTTTAATTTATTCTATTTTAAAATGTATTATATTTAAGAGAATTTATGAAGTTCCTTATTATATATGACGATATGAAGTATATAATAACTCGGTTTGGTTCTCAAATAATTCGAGTTTTGAGTTTTAAAACCAAAAATAACCAAATATTAAATCTTTTCATTGTAATTCAGTTAAAAATCGGATAAATTTAATATATTTGGTTAGTACAATTTAGTTTGATTACTTTATTCATCAATTTAATCATGTTAACTAATGAAAAGAACACAACTGCAGAAACCCTAAATTATCAAATTATAACTCTAGAGCTGGTTTAACCTTAGTTAACAAGATGCTATGCTTTCCTCGCACAGGAATTGTTTTTGGACCGTTGGCACCATGGATCTTATGGTCCCTATGGACAACGCGAAACCGCTTGCTCTTCAATAGAAAACACACCTCAGTAACCGATGTATTAACCATGGCCATTTTACGAGGGCGAGAATGGCAAGAGGCACAATACATAGTGGTGAAAGAACCTATCAAACCCCAAATTGCCCACCAGAATCAAAACCGCCGAATGGCCACCCAGGCTTACTCAGATGGAGCTTGGAGTTTAAACGGAAACGCAGGGTTCAGCTGGGCTTTCAGGGACCAAAACAATAACCCAATTTTGGAAGGAGCATCGTCTTCTTCGCAGGTGTCCTCACCGTTGATGGCCGAAGCTCTAGCAACTCTGACAACAGTGAGAGTTGCGATTGAATCGGGTTTCACCAACACTATCTTTGCTTTAGACTCGTTAAATCTTGTCAAAGCTCTCAACCGGGAGATCCAATCCAAGGAACTCCATGGGATTCTACATGATATCCTATCACTATCCTCTCAATTTCTCTCTGTTTCTTTCAATTTCGTACCTAGAAACCTTAATCAACGAGCTGATGCTTTTGCAAAAGGGGCTTTATCTGTAATGAATCCTAATTAGAAATGAAAGATCGCATGTTTGACCAAAAAATAAAAAATAATAAAAAAATAACTAATGAAAAGTGCTTGGCCAAAATGGGTAACATGGCGGAAATTTGGTTATGAGCAAGAAAAAAATTTGAGTGTGATACGCATATAACTCTAGATAAAGGAGAAGACAACGTTGTTGTTAGAGAAGATAGTGAAGACAATGAAGCAGCTCAACGATATGAAACTGGTTAAGACGATGGTGGCTCGATGGTGACGACGAATGTTCATATTTTTGGATTAACCGTACCGTTCCGATGAACTAAACCGATGCGAAGGGACAAGGGCGGCGTACGTTACGGTTAACCGGGGTATTTACTAGTTAGGACGGGTAAACTTTTTTAGATTAATGTTATTTTACAAGAGTTTTTAAATATACCTCCGTTAAAATATTTTTTATTGCCTTCATTACTCTATTTTCTTCTTAGATACATGTTTTTGTGTTGTGTATAATATTAAAATATCATACAAATATAATACAAAAACTTAATTTTGTTTTATATTTCCTTTGTTAACAAGCGCATATCCTACTTAAAATTTTATTACTTATGTTAACTTGACAAAATTAATCAATTTTTTTACTAACATAATTTTTTTAAAAACTTTTAAAAATTATTTAATATTATTGCCCCTGATAATTTTTTTTAAACGGTACGATTAATCGGTTCTACATTACTAAGCAACAAATTAGTATAAGCTTGATTGTCGCCACAAATTTGAAACATGACATTTGTATAATTGTATTACTATGAAAAAATATTTGAAATTTTAATGAATTTAGATATATATATATATATATATATATATATATATTTTAAAAGGAGCCGATGTACGGGTTTAAAGTTTTGTAAATAAAATAAAATTTAATAAAAATGTATTAAAATTTACCGTACATTATATATATATATATATAGATTGTGCTATTAATCTATTATACACTGATTATCTCCATATACAAATCTTTTATGTATGTTACCATTAAAAGTATATTTTTGACACCTAGGTATACTATATATTACAAATATATTATTTACTACCACCTAGAAAATGTCTATATGAATAAATTAAGCCAACTATTATATGTTTTTTTACTTTCACTTTTACATAGTTTCTTTAATCACTAAAATTGTTGGCTCAAAAAACATTTTGAATAAGAAATAAATTACATCACAATAGTGTATGACTAACCATGGAGAGAACCTCAGTTCTGCCCTCCTCCCTTATGGAGAGAATCTTGCGTCCAACTTCCTCCACCATAGAGAGAACTTTCGCTTCGCCTTCCTTGGAAAAATAACGGGCCTGTTCGTTTACATAGTCGCGGCGACCACTTTCGGCGACTGAAAAATTAACGTGCCGGAAAACCCAGACATGAGTCTCTGTTTCTGCTAAAAAGAGTCACCGCTTATATGAAAAAGAGTCGCAGCGATCGTTTTGCCTGTCGCCGTTTTTTCTGGCGACACATGAACACACCATCAACCTCCGTAAAAATAATCGCAGCCACAGTTTTTTCATTTATCATCATTTATTTGGCCACATCGACGTTTAAATATCGATCGCTGGAAGGAGTCGCAGCGACACCATAACAAACAGGGCCAACCTTGTGTCCAACCTCCCTATCTTCCTCCCTTGGGGAAATAACCTTGCCTCCAAACTCCTCCACCATAGAGAGAACCTCTGCTCTACCCTTCTCCTGTATGGAGAAAACATGTTCACGTCTTTTACCTATCTCAAAGTGGCTTGCTCCAGCAACCAATGAAACTAAATACCATTTTCCAACGTCACAAAATCTTTTGATAGTAACTAATGTTAAATTTTCCAATGTATTCATGGAAGTTTTGCTGACACACAATGATGTAGTCTCTATCTCCAAGCTCCTATGGACCTATCAACAACGATTTATGTTTTTCCAATCTATCTATGTTTTTTGTAGGCTCGTGTTTGATTAGCCTATTTTATCCAACCTAATACCATTAGGCTGATGACCTTCTCCTCTTTATCTCCTTTTGAGATTGACGAATGGTAACAATTATGTTTGCATAAAAAAAGGTCTATGACCAACTAATGAAAGTTGAGAAATTAGAAGAAAATTAATTTGACATAATTTATGAAATAGTAGAAAATTATAAGCACGGTAATATATGAATATCAAATAATTCAAAAATGAATATATAAATTAAATAAAACAATCTAAAACTACTACAATAAATTTTAAAATACAATATTAGAAAAAGAAGATGCATATATTAATCTTCCAGTTTTTTTTGGGTCAACATATTAATCTTACATATTCCAAACTGAAAAAGTAGAAAGTAGGAGTATATTTTGGTTAAAAAAATTAGGAAAAATTGTCTTTCCATTAATTTCCATTAAAAAAGTTTGACCAATAGAACAAAGTTGAAAGAAATATTTTTGAATAAATTATTTTGTTAGATGAATAATATGATCTATGTTTATATAGAAAAGAGTATTTATATTTTTTAGAATTAATAATTTTCTGTATATTTTCCTTAATCCTTTTTCAATTTTATGAGAAAATTTATTCCAATGAGCTCATTGTTTTTTTTAATATTTGTTGCTTCCCACTTTCTTGTAAGACGTACTATCGTTCGACGATAAGAACGCTTTCTGTTTAGTTGATCTAGTGTTATATAATCTCTGTTGTTATCTTGCATTTGTGTATTCATCTTTTTTTATGCTACATTTCCTGCAAATTAATAGAAATAATAATAACAGCGTGAGAAAATTATTAATCCCAAAAACCTTAGTTATTATGCATAAGAAACTTTGTTAACATTTCAAAGTCAAAAATTGCGTAGTATGCATTATGAAATTGAGAAACGAAACAAAATTCAAATAAACGACGACGAAAACACGTGGTAATATCCATGAATTTTGTTTATATAGTTACTTCGATTAGACAACAAACAAATTGCCTTCGAGACTTGTTCAAGAACAATGATGTGTCAAACAAAAGGTTAATAAAAACAAAGAAGAAAAATTTACCAAGAAAAACAAAGCTAGTCGAAATTAATTTGTTTGGTGAAAAATATATCATCATCTATTTGCCTAGGTAGAAGGGTATATTTACAATCCTTTTGTTTTTTAGGATTTACAAAGTTTTTTTAATATAATAAGATTAAAATTATCTTATGCATCATTTTACCAAGCTTGAAAATTATGATTTCTGATTGTTAAAATTGACATGTGTTACTATATGATGAGTTATTAACTTTGATATATGATTTCTGATCGTTAAAATTGACACGTGTCACGATCTGATGAGTTACTAATTTGAATATTTAATCGCTAAAACCGACACATGTCACGATCTGATGAGTTTTTAATTTTAATTTCTAATCGTTAAAACTAACACATATCATAATCTGATGAGTTATTAACTTTGAAAACTAAACTTTGTATAATAAGATTTTTTTTATGTTCTCATTTTGTAATTTTAACCAATCATCCATTCGGTTTATCAATTTTACATTACAAAACAAAAAAAATACAAAAAAAGACAGAAACGCAAGTTAACTGTAGTTTGTTGTCCCAGCCTCACAGGCGAGAACTCCAAAGTCTCCTATGTTAAAAGACAGACGTCAGATATAAAATTGCAAAATCAATCCAACGGCAAAGATTGACTTCTCATTCCCAATAATATAAATAAAAAAACCCCTAAAAAATGGCGCAAACAAAAAAGCAAAGAACAGAGCCGTCAGGTACACACACAGACCACTCTCTCTTCTCCTTCTTCTTCGTCCTTTTTCTTTACTCTGCTGAGATTTGATTATTGTGTTTGTGGGCTTATTAGGTATTGTAAACTCGATGGAGTTTAGACTGACATGAGTTGTTGTTGTTGTTGTTGTTGTTGTGTGACCTGAGTTGTTGTTAGCTATAAGGAGCTTTTCAGGGGTTTTTTCTAAAACGCTTGTGTGGCTCTTGGTTTGGCTTTGTTTGTACAGTCTTCTTAGGCTTTTTATTATGTGTATTGCTAATGCTAGCTAGGCTAGTTGATGTTGGAGACATTCAGAGTTTCTTCTGTTTTAGATTTAAAATAAAAAAACCAGTCCTTTATCTTTCTTTGTTTATTGTCTGTAATTTGTGTTCATGTTTCCTGGAACTTATGAGCGGTGAGGAATCTTTAATAAAGTTTTTATCTTTCTCCCTTTTGAATCCAATTTTGGCAATGTGTCTATGTTGGATACGTAAAGAAACACCATAAAGAAAAAAGTAGTGTATGTGTTAAACATGTCAGAGCTTTTTCTTTATCTGCAGAGTTAATGATACTAGAAAAGTGTACTGCAGTTTACTACATAATCAAGGATTGCTCAACAAATGTGGAAACTGAAATGATTGTGATTCTCAATGTGGTCAAAAGGGTTCCATTGAGATCTTTGTTGTGGGCTATTTGTAAACCAAGGATCAGAGGAAAATGAGCCATGACGCATAAGAGTAGCATTTTCGGTCTGTCACTCTCTGTCATTCATTTCCGCCAGTCTTAAGCGTGCATTTGGGAGATGGTAAATCATAACACTAGAATAAACCAATGGTGGAATCTTTTTTTTTTCTTTTTGAACAAATGGTGGAATCTAAGTATTGTGAAATCAATGTTTAACATGGTGTTGTAAAAAATAAATTGTGCTTAAGAACTAGTCTATACAAAGAACTTCAGCAGTATCCCCAAGATCTTATCAATGGGGTTGCATAAGAAGTGCCTAACTGTGTCTATCACATTCAATAGAATTTAAAGAATACGTTATCTGAACTTTTTGATCTTTGCTTCGTCCTCTACGGAATAATTGAAATAGCTTTGGAAGCGTCTAGATGGTTAAACCGACAGGTTCCAAGAAGATATTCTGGGAGCTCCTCTTCAGTATTCGCCTGTACAAAGAAAAAATTGCACACTCAATTCCAATGCTTCGCTATGTAAAAGAATACCAACTTAGGCATAGAGTTAAACCAGGGAAGAAGAGTTATAACAATAACAACACCATTGAAAACTGGTTTACCTGTATCAAGAATGCCATTTCAATCACGAGTTTGTTGAGGTAACCAAGAACAAGACTCACAACTCCTCTTGCAACAGTTGATGACCCAATATCAACACCCAGCTGAAAATAACAGAGGTGTGTAAATATTCAGATTCCCTAACAATCGATGCTCAACAACAAACTTACCCAATCCTGAAAACTGAAAAGCCACACAGTTGTGCCAATACTAATTCCTATTAAGACAGTAAATCCATCCCTACTGTGTTACCTCAATATAGTTTTTTCCCCTGAAGTAATTGATCTCAAGGGCTTGACCAATAAGGCATGCTTTCTTTCCCACACTCTGCTTGACTATCCAAGAGCCCTGATCATTTCGCAAAACCCAAAGTCGGATATGAGTAAATTTGAAGAGAATAAGAATAAAAAGATCTTTAACGAGGTAGTAATATTTTACGCAAACCTTGGATATGTAAGGAATGAGCTTGAACCTTGAATTCCTATATGCGTCATCACCATTAACAAAGCTAAGTAGCAAAGGATGCTCTTCAATGGGAGTGCTCATCATGTAATAAAGTACAAGGCTGTACGTTGTTGATCCAGGAACCTATTATTCCACAAAACAACTAATTGATTCTTCTACAAACAAATGGCAAAGCTAGAATAAAAATAAAGTGGTAGCAGGAGTGTCCTCTTACCTGTATATTCACGATGAAAAAGAACTCTGGTCCACCTTTTGCTGCATATTTCTGCATTTGGGAAACTTGTAAGACTTCGTTTCTAATAATAAGTAAGAGGGGGCAAATTTCTATCAGAACAAACAATAATAATAAGAACCTGAACTATGCCTCCTGGACGGGACCCCACATCATCTTCCCGCTTGTCAGATTTTAGCCAGTCTGCAGCTACCATTTCCATCAGTGTACCCTTTGCCTTGAACTGGATCCACAAGAAGAAAATGCTTACAAATTAAGTAACATTCTACAGATTGGTATATTCAAAGCATCTCAGAAAGCAAAATATATTCTTTACCTTCTTCTGGTCATCAAGATAAGTCTTTCCACGAATGAGAAACGTAGAGGGGTCGGTTGTTGTCCAACTGCATGGCAAAGCACAAGTAGGATCAGTTGGAAGTGTGGTTCCATAGCAGCAAGACGTGCTACTCTCTTCCCTCGCCCTCTCATGCAGGTCAACATAACCCCTCTTTTGAACTGCTCGAGGAAAAAACAATTTAACCATTAAATGCAGGTGTGAGAGTGGGGGAAAATAAAATTAAATGACAAGACACAGCTAATAAGATCAGAATTAATCCACGAAACTTGGGGTTACCTGCAAGATCATGTAATTTTTTCACCAAATTCGTAGCGCTATTGAGTTTTGGCTGGCGGGANGACGTGCTACTCTCTTCCCTCGCCCTCTCATGCAGGTCAACATAACCCCTCTTTTGAACTGCTCGAGGAAAAAACAATTTAACCATTAAATGCAGGTGTGAGAGTGGGGGAAAATAAAATTAAATGACAAGACACAGCTAATAAGATCAGAATTAATCCACGAAACTTGGGGTTACCTGCAAGATCATGTAATTTTTTCACCAAATTTGTAGCGCTATTGAGTTTTGGCTGGCGGGAATCCTGCGATTGGTAAACGGAAGAATCAGAACTGTTATCTTTTCAAGCATATTTAAGTTAGGTCTGATGTTGCTACCTGACAGCATGTCTCCAAATCAAAATCTGAGGTCCAGCTGTCTTCCAAATAGTCACTATCTGACGGTTCAGGGACGTCAAAAAACTCATCCAAGTCTACAAGGCTAGAGCGCTCTGAGGGAAATTTGTCTCTCTCTTCATTTGCAGTGTCCTTAAACATTTCACTTTCTCTCAGAGAAGAATCACCAAACACACCATCTTCATTCTGAGTCAATCTTGCACTTCTTGACAACTCCCCTGACGACAGATTGGGAGGAAAGCTTCCATGTTTTGCCCTAAAAAGCTCTCTCAGGGCTGATTCAACCAATAAGGATGTTATGATAACACAATAAAAGTGCTAAAACTAAGACAGTTTCCTTTAAGAGAATTGGCAACTACCAGAAAGTCTTCCAAGCATTTTCACAGTAATAGATCTAGCTAGCGAGGGCTTCATATAAGATCTCCAAGACTTCCAATCAACAGCAAGCATGTGCTTCACAACTGATTGTGTTCCGTTGTCTATGGGAGAAATCACATAACCGCCACCTATGATATAAAAGGAGAAAGTGTCATCTTGCTTTGATTCTCAATCCAAAATTGCAGTTGAAAACAATAGTTACACAAAAGAGATCAATAGTTTCAAGGGAAAGAATAGTTTTCAATATGTATTGGCACAAACCCACAGACATATATATTCTAAGTAAAAATTTGTTTTAAAATTTGTATCTTTTCTATACAAAACACTCGAAAAATCATAAAAGAGTATAGAGATAAGTTTCCGCAAACACCAAGGTAGGTGCAGAAACCGTAGAAGACTGAGATGTCAAGTTTACATGACATCACACGGCTAATTAGTAGTTGCACCAATGAACATGTAAGGAAATGCAGAAACTAACTTCTTTTAAATTCAAATCTAGGCGTACATTACTTTTAAGGCACGCACGGACATAGCCTTTCTGAGGTGGACACTTCTTGTGAAATACGGAATGATAGAGAATAACTGCGACAGAATGAACAGACGAGGATAAAAAGTTAGTTAATGGAGTATCTGGCAGAATCAAATGAACATATATTTCAATTAAGTGTTACAAACCATATGTTCCATCATCTTCCCTTCTCCAGTAACGTCGTAGGGAAAAATCTCTTCTTTTCATCCCCCTGTTACTACAGCATGTTAATAATAAGACAAGCAAAGAAGCGAACTCTTGCAGAAAAAGTTGAGTAGCTGACCAAGGTAACCAATCGCTGTAAAACTGTTTGTGAATTATATCAGTGTGACCATCAAGATGTTCAACCACACTTCCTTGGTAAAAACAGAAGTCCCATCTGCAGAGTTTCGATAGTACAGTTTAGAAAAAGTAACAAAACTTTGAAAAAATAAAAATAACCCAAACCCGCATATGTTTATGTACTAAGATTTTTAATGTCTTAGGCTTGCTTGTCTGGATGACAGTAGTACTTACTCTGATCTTGAGGGTCCAAGAGAAAGAAGCGTTTGGAAAATGGTTTCTGAGGTTCCATCAACAACACCAACAGCCATAATAGCCGGATGATCATCCCACTGCGAAATCAGGCAAAGGAATGATCAAAACTCAATGAATAGATTAACCCCTTTCAACAGATTAAGAACGAAAAAGATACTAACCCTTCCAAGAGAATCTCTCTCTTTTGCCTCTTTGAAAAGCCGGAGACCTGTATACAACACATGTTAAAACTATGCTTTCCAGCCACAAAAAGCAATGAAAATTGAGTATGCACCATACCATTTTGACAACCAAATATCGTCCATGGAGAAGGCGCAACAACATCAGTTGTAACAGGATCCACTCTTGCAGACGGCCGGAGAGTCCAGTCAATAGAATTTGAGTGACGATCTCGAACTGAGCTACTCAATCTGATTTCAGAAAATAATTCTATCTTTTTAAAAAACCACAAACCATTATAGCCTAGGGTGCAAAGCAACTAAAAATATTGACAGGAACTATTGTCTCAGCAGGTTAGAGATGCATTCCATATATTACAGTAAATTGTGGAAAGAAAAAGGTACCTCAAAGAGTCCCATCGTCCCCTCGAACAATTAAAAACATCTCCAGGATCAGGACTACCCTGCATAAACATATATAACTATAAGTCTCTAATTCTCCAAATAGAAAAGCACTTAACAACTAGTTACTAAAATGCCTTAATCTTGACCTTTAAAGCTGCCTCTTTAATTAAATTGATCCACCTAGCTGCATCCTCAGGACTGCTTGCTCCTAACTATACACAAATTACAATAAAAAAAAATTTAACATCTTAAAAAAGAGATGTTCATCACAACAACTTCTTCCAACAACAAAAAGTTAAAAAAAAAAAACATAAATTACCTTACCTTGAGCTGATCATTGTGATTCGAGGTATTGAACAGCGTAAATATAAAGAATGCCTACAAGTGAGAGTAAAAACAAACCATTATAACAAAACCAACTACGATTTGAGAAACAAATCACATCCAAATAAAAAAAAAGATTCATACTTTTCTATGAACACTTTCTCTCCCATTGTCAGTAACTCGAATACATGAATCAATCACCGCACTTCTTCCAGCATCCTGTAAAAACCCAAAATCAGACTCTGCTAAGTTACAATCCAGAAACAAAAAAAAAAACAACATGGAGAAAAAAAAAATCTGAAAAAAAAGGAGAGACCTTGGATTTAGAATCAGAGACGGACTTGAAACTCTTGAGAAGATGATCTCGAAGAACAAAGTAACGTTTCCTAGAGAAATGCAATCCAAATCGATTGGATCGAATGATATACAACCAACCTTCCATCTTCGTCTCGTTCTCGTTTTCAGAACCAAAAGCCATCGGAACTCCAAAAGCGAAGTCCTGGATAAAGAACAAAGCTTTCGACTTTAAGACACCCTATCAAGTTTCTTGATTTCCAAGGAAAAAAATAATCCAATGGAACCCCAAAAACAAAAACCCACCTTTGGAAAAGTCTTGAACCACTCGAAAAAAACTTGTTCGCAATAACAAAAACCCAACACACAATAAAGTGTCAGTCTTCCTTGTTTTCTCCGTTTTCACAATACAAATCGAACCATAAAACGACAAACCCAGAAAAAAAGAAAAAAAAAGAGAGGATCAGACAAATCGAGAGAGTAAGACGAAGATGACGAGAGGGTGATTTGAATGTAAAGATCGGATTTTTTTTTTTTTTTTTAATTGGGTAAACTAAGATTTGAATTGATCTCTCGTCATTTTCGCTTTTTCCAGATTTTTCTGGGTTAGAGAGAGAGAGAGAGAAGAAAAAAACTGAAATTGTTTGTTTGTTTGTTTATTTATTTATTTGGGAGTATTTTGCAAAAGTGACCATAAAAGATTGGGGGAGAACGAATGAATGATTACGAATGTTGTGAAGTGACGTTATTACCCTTGCTATGTTTCTTGATGTGTTCAGAGTTTTAACCACAAAAAATGTTTTGATTTGTCCACCAGTTTCACTCGTTTTCCATAACCTTTAGTTTTTACCTTTTTGATACACTCATCTTATGATGAATGAGTCCACTCTTGTAATTGGTTTCACTTTTGCTTTACAGTTTAAAGTTTAACACCCACTAGAGAAACAGTTTAAAGAATTTTTTTTTTCATTATCAAGAAGTAAAAAAGAGTTTACTTTTTGGAGAAAAATAAAGATGGATTTTTTTTTAAGTCATATGATATTATTAATAAAATTTAGCAAAATACATACATTGTGAATTACAAATTAAACCGGTCCATCACTCGAAACCAAAACCAAAATCTCCCACATGGTTAACGAAGATTCGATTCTATTGTAGAAATAAATAGAGTTGATGTTAATTATTTGTTAACACTATTAGAGTTTATATGCAAGTTATAGACTAGCGGACGTATGCCAGTTAATATTCACTTTGATATGTTATTTCTCAAGGTTCAAACTCACTTCTATATCTGATCAGGATTGTTTATAAGCAAATAGTTATATATATATAAAGATCACATTGGGTAAATGTTATTTCTGACTTTTACTAAGTTTTGTACATATTTTTAATAAGAACCGAAGATATTAAGTGACAAATTTAGATTATGTGCCACTGGCACAGAGAAAAACAAAAGTCATGTAGAATGCCTAACTAGAACTATGGCCTATGGGTGGTTTGTACATCAAATACACAACAGCCCTTGTTATAATCGCATTAAAAATATCAGTTATTGTGAATAAAATCGAAGTAAACAAATCACTGTAAGAAGTAAGTAGAAAACACATGAGAGCTTAATCACATGCACATACAAAAATCTACTTACACATATTGTTTAACTTACATTTTTGTAAGTTCCTACATAACCTATTTTTACTATGAGTGGAGAATATAAAAAGCAATGGCTAAATAAAGTGAAACGAGCCGACAAGGTAGTATATATAATACAAATTAAAGAGAAACTAGTAATCTTAGAAAATAAGCATTAGAGTTGATTAAGAAATTTGTAGAAACGTATCAAAATATCGTTGGCCATAAGACAAAATCTGTAGAAATTTGTAGGAACAAGTCATCATCATATAAATTTATTTAAAACACTACTATATAATAAATGAATTTTTAGTTGGATTGTTGGTTGTTGCAAATTAAACAAGTTGGCCTATTGATGAAGATTGATGACCAATATTTCTGAGTTATTATTATTATTATTATTATTATTATTATTATTATTATTATTATTATTATTATTATTATTATTATTATTATTTTTATTATTCGTAGCTTCAAAGTCTCATGATCACCACTAGTTTTAATAAAATAACAAAAATTATTCGCTTTTAAAGGAAAGTTTCATGCCAATTCTTTTCCTGGGTCCATAATATATATATATATATATATATATATATTTTTTTTAAAAAAAATGTTGTAAATACAGTATGCTATTCATGGAAAGATAGAAAGAAAAACAAAGACGACGCATGTGTACTAGGGATGGGCATTGCTTATAGTAAACGTTAGACTTGATGCACATGTACATACATACATAGATTGTACATGTACACACACAAATATATATAATAACACAAAATTCTTTAATTTTCGTATGTGGACAATATTAAAGAGCATAAAATACTTCATTTCTTTATAAATTGTAGCCATAGAAACGCAATTTTTGTTTTTTGTGTAAAATCCTAAAATTATATTGTATGCATGAAATCGCCCAATATCTTTTTTTTTTGTAAACTCAAAAACTACCTAATCACAGATTCACAAGTTCATCACCCAAGTGTCTAAAACTATTTTGATATGAATTATAAGCACGCAGCTATAGTTTTTTTTTTCTTCTTTTTTTTTTTTTACTAGAGAACAAATTTGATTATTTGAACACGAGAGATCAGAGAAGATACTAAGATAATTAAAAGATCACGAGAGAAGATATTATTATCCTTGTAATATCACAAAAAGGAGGAAAATGCTTACTCAATTACAAAACATTATCAATGAATGGACCAAAAAAAAAAAAAAAAAGAACAGGATTATGGAGACCAAACATAAAGATAGAGTAATTGTACTCATACTGGAGAATGCTTTTCTAATTTCTTGGCTTCATGATGGTTCTCTTTATCTTGTCCCAAAAGAGGTGTCGTGTCCCTATCTTTCCCCTGTCAAAAAAAAAAGAAAAGGAATAAAACAAAAGTACTTAGAAACTTTCAAAGGAGTTATTATTTCTAGCTATCTTTTCTATTTATTTGGTTACGTACAAGAAAAGTCGACTCGGAGGAGACTTGTTTGGATTTAGAAGCAACGGAGCAGAAATAGGAGTATAGAAGCATGCCGAGGACAGCGATGAGGATTCCTGCGATGTTACGAGGAGTGAAAGGATCATGGAGGAGAGTGTAACCAAATGCGAGCACCAAACACGTTTTGAGATGTCCTAAGACTTGGTATGTCACCGGAGATGTCTTTCCGATCACTAGAAATGTGCTGAAGTTAACCGAAACCGCTATCAAACACGACAAAGTTATGAACCCCTGCATGTATAGAGCAACAAGATTCATCATCGTCAAATTTCACAAAATTCTTCTATGTATAGACTTGTTTGTTAAAAATACGACTACAAACATGTTTCAAAATGAGATAGGCTTAAATGGGCCGGACTAAAGGTGGGCTGAGTTTAATCGGGTCGGACCAATATACCAAAACAACTCTAATTCTTAAATGAAATCATACGAAATAAATTGATGTAATTTGTACCACAACAATGGGAGAGTAATGGAAGGAGAAGACATTGAGGCTAGTGAGGTATTTGTCGACAAAAGGACCGGAGACGAAGAGTATAGCAGCTTGGAACGGGGCTGATTGGTATAGGAGTTGTGTCGATGTCACGTTGAGTCTCTTCTGAATTGTATTTGTTAGCTATACACCACAACATGATATATATTAGTCATATTAGCTATACTATATACTATGGATTAATCTTTTGTACATTGATTAATGAAACACAAAGCATACAATTTGGCCGACGCAAGTTGTGGCGATGGCAAGGAGAGAGAGAACAGAGCCAACAAAATTGAGCTGAAGATCTGTGATTGATGCTATCCCAACACCAACCAGCAGCAGAAATAATGAGAATTTTATCTTCTGGCTGCAAAACCAAATGTCACTAGTTTTAGAAATAAATCTATATAGTTAAGAGTAAAAAAATTAATAACCTTACATATTTTGACATCATTCATCCGGTTAAAATATGAGTTTTATATAATAAGATAAGCAAGGTTCACCTGAACTTCTTGTTGAGGAAGAGAGTTTCTAATAGAACAGTGAATGGTATGATTGCAAGTTTGGTCATCTGCCATTTATTTATGGAGAAACATCAAATTGGTTAAACAAGTAGATGTTAGATGATGAAGATCAAAACTAGGTCGAACATATATACTTGGTAGAAGCCGACAGAGTTGAAGCCGAGGCTGAGATTGAGGAGACCGATGGAGATGCCGTTGAGGAGGCCAAAGAGAACAACAGTTCTCATGTCTATAGGTTTATTCTCAAAGAAGTTTAGTTTATATGCCACATGAAGTGTGCAATATGTTACCATCAAATGCCAACTCGTCAATGTTGTTGCTGTAACAAAATCATGGCCAAAAAAAAGATGATCATAATCGGTTTTTGATAAAGATCTTAGAACATATATTGTCATAAAGTAAAAAAGAGGAAAAATATGAATTACCAAAAGGGAAACCAAGATTGGTCATCAAAGCTTTGTTGCAAATGACAATGGAGACAGAAGATGCAACTGATAGAAACAATGCTCCAATCACACCCATTTGCATACTCTTCATCTCTCCCATTCTCCTCCCCCCTCTCAACCTTCAAACCTACTAAACGAAGAGAGAGAGAAAGATAAATATATATTGATGAAAGAGAGAGGGAGAGAGAAGAATTGTGAATGTGAGGAGTGAAATGCAAAGGAGATATATGAGGATTTTATTCTTTGTTACTATAAAAATGGTAGGTGCCTAACACCAAACTTCTGTTCTTCTTAATTTCATGTTTTCTTAATTATGTCATTTATATATAATTTACACACAAGATACACGAGAAATAACTTTTATGATGTTGCTTAATATATGTTTTTCCTTATTAGAGGCTTCTACTAATGATATGATAGCAAACCTCTTAACCATAAAGAAGAAATTGAAATTAAACAGCCAATAGAGTATAAAGAAAAATAAATAAATAAATAAAGGGAGACATCATAGTTTTCTATGGACAAATCATAGACTTGAACTAAAAGCAAAAAGGAAGGTGAAACTGACATTTTCATACTTTTTTCCTTTCTATTGGAGAAAATATTGTAAACAGAAATCAAAAATAAAACTGAATATTGGATTTGGTGTAAAAAGCTTCACACTCACTCCAAAGTCCCTAACCAATACCCTTCTCTTTTTTTTTTGTGTGTGCAAACAACCAAATGACCAATACCCTTCTCTTGTCCTAAATTTTTCTACCATTTACGTTATCTATTGAAAGCAAATATAAAATTCTCAATCTATGAATTTGGGTGAAATAGATCAATCCTAAAACTGGTTAGTCTTGTTTTCTTATTGTCTTTTCAGAAGTCCAAAGAAGGAATTTTAAATTGACTGAAGAACAATGAAGAAACACTATACCAAATTCTTTATACAGATGTTTAGTTTTAATTACAGTTTAGTTTTTTTTTTCTTTCATAAGTATTGTTGTTGAATAACTCATTCCGAAATTTCAAAGCTCAATCAACATTAAAGCTCAATCAAAAGTAATCTCACACAATATCAAATATAAAGAGTTTCACATATGCCATATCAAAACCTAATTAGGGTAAATTGTTTTGATATACAGAGTAAGGTTTTTTTGATAATAATTATATAAAAGGTAAAAAAAAAGAGACAAGTCTATTTTTATCCTTTGACCGTCCTCCCAAGGTACTCTTTATCAGCATCTGCTAATCGGTTCTGAAACATGGTCCATTCCTTTTTGCATCTCTCTCTCACTCCTTGCCATGGAGCTTTCCCATTCTCTGACTTACCTTGACTTCCAAGTGACGGTATCACTTTATGTATTATCCATTGCGAATCCACAACACCAATCTTCTCATGAGCAGGCTGCAACAACAAACACACACACACACACAGATATTTTCATGATCCATTCCCGAGTTATATATATGGTTTCTTATTATTAAGCAGAGGGACAACGAATACTTACTTCTACGCATCTTCTAAGCGCAAAGTCGAGACCCCATCCATGAACCAGATCGTTCTGCAGCAGAAACATCAACAAAGTGATTAAATTCATCCAAGCAATAGTGCATTAGTTCCGCGTATCCACTAATTGACAAACCTGAATCATATGCCACACACATCGCCATGCTTCTCGTGAAAATACAGGAGCCATTATTTCAACAAATCTGTGTGAGGGGAACAAAACTTAGTACTGATAACGACTAAGCATTCTTGAGTGGGGCTAAAGAGAAGAAAGAGAGTTTTACGCGGCACAAGGAGGTAAATGTGGGTCTTTACACCATCCAGGCTTTTCTTTAGTATCTCTGTTCACCAGTGAAAACAACACATTCTTAAATCAGAACCAAAACTGAAAGGCAAAGAACGGTTAGAGAGAAAAAGAGATCTTACTTGTGGACCTCTCGGTCACCTCTCCTCTTTGTCATCTCCCAAGTGAGTCCATTATTAGGCTCTAGGCCTGGTTGAGAAATCTCTAAACCATGCTTCTTAACTAACTCAATGTACCTGAAGTTTTCACAGAACTCCATCATTATATGTATAAGAAGACATTGTTATGCGACTCCAGACAATGTAACTTACCTATCCGCATTAAAGTGCTCCACTCCAAGATCTTCATCCCATATAAATATGTACTCATAAGCTGACACAACATCAGGATGCAAAAATCTCTTCGCATACCACCTGCCAAAACCAGTAGAGAATTTTTCATATACTAAACAAAATTGTCCAGAATGTTTGATAACACTCATAGAAACTACCAGATGACTCACCATTTTGTTTGCTTTCTTATACTAATATGAATCGCGTTCTTTGACCACTCAAACTGGTCCCATTCAGTTGTCCGGCCATCATAATGGAAGAGCAAAATTTGGAAATCTTCAGAAAACTGCAGAATTGACAAAAACAAACAAAAAGATCTGAGTGCATCCAGCAAATGTAATTACTGTTTTAAAAAATACTGGCTAAAACATGATGATATTGCAGAACCTTCTTAACAACTCCATTAATATGGTTCCTCTGCTCCAACCCAACTGTAAATGTCACAAGATATTTTGGCTTCTTCTTCAAATCCTGCAAAGGTTATTATTTCGCTAATTAGAAATCCTAATCGCCTTCACAGGTAAACTATACATGTTGAGAAAACAAAAATAAAAACACATACTTCATTAGGTTCTCCCCATAATCTACGCAAGTAAAAATCAGTTTTCGCCACAACAATTCCTGGAGGCAATAGCTCAGCACCACGCGGGTTGGTTGGAACATATATCTGTAATCACAACAACAGAAACAATGAGACACTATCTCTAGGACATATAATCAAATAGCTAACAGTTCTGCATTCATGAAACTGATTTACAGATCAGACACTTCTATAACCTCAGGAAACTTTCTTGAACCGAAATCTTCAGGCGACTTGTCACCAGATAACAACTTCCCATCAAAAGATGACATAAAGCCCGAGGGTAAGTTAATCTGAAGGAACACAAAAACAAAACTCAACAAGTGAAAAAGTGAAAAGAGGGACAACTAAACAAGTCAAGAAGAAAGATGAAAACAAACATCATACCTTAAAAGAAACTGATGGTAATGTAGCACCAATAAAAGTCCCAAACACTATCCCCAAAATAGTTGTGATAATAACCTTTGCATTTTCATTTGTTCTTCGAGGAGCACCACTGCCAAAAAAACTAAACCACTAAGTAGTAATCTTCAAATTGAAAGCAAACTCTTTTTTGTATTACAATCAAACAGCCAATAAAAAAACATACCTGCGGTGCATTGTTCCCATTTAGTTCGCAATATCTCCAAACACTACTCAGCAAATACTAAAAGATTCAATCTTTTCTTCAGCTTCAACAACACAAAACTATTATATTAGTTCTTCAAATCTTTGACTGAAAACGACAGATTTATGAAAAAAATCTAATCTTTCTTAAAACATCATAATCTAATCGTGAGATCATAATACTGAAACAAAGGCAATATCGAAAAATCAAATTCTCTAGAAGGGAAATGAAATGAAAAGGTAATTACTTTACAGGATTTAGATCTCGGAGATCTGAACACGACCGGTGATACAAAAACAACTCGATAGATTAGGGCTCAGAGGAGAGATTCTCCGATCTGTAAGAGAGCAGAGTGAGAAAGAGTGTGAGAGAGAGAGAGAGATGAGAGAGAGAGAGAGATGAGAGAGAGGTTTTTAAAATTCTTAAAGGTCTAAACTTTTTTGTTTCCTTAACTAATCAAATTAAAAAGGTAAAACCTCTATTATTAGGACATTTGTTCCGGTCTTTTTCTCTCTTTTTTTTTTTAATACAACTCATTTATTACATTTATTTGGAGCCAACAAAGATTTGAAGATTCAACTTTTCTTCTTCTTCTTAATTAATTACCAGTCAAACTTTAACAAACAAAGGAAATGTATGTGCTAAGTTTGATTAAGTAAAGAAAACAAAATTGTGTTGAATAAGAAGCATAAGATAAATGTAAGTATGCAGGCTAAGTTTGAGAGTGAGCCCATTATGTGATCCATGTATGTCCAGCACTCCATGAGTGGGCTTAGTACTGGGCTTATTGTACACAGAATTTTGTTTTGGTTATTACTTTACTTAAATTTGAGTTCTTCGTTTTTAATGTATATTTTGAGGGAACCATATGAATGCAACTTTTTTTTAAAAAATATAATACTATGAATGAATTTTTTAAAATATTATATGCTTGCTAGCATTTTTACAAAATTAATTTCACTAGTTTTACAATTTTAAAATTTACTAAATCAAATGAAAAAGAAAGAAAGCAATTTCGTGGTTTAGGTGTTTCAAATGTGTGTCAGTGTGTGGTTAAACTAATTTAGATGTTTCAAAATTCAAATGTGTGGCTAAACAAGCTTAGGTGTTACAAATTGGTGATCAAGAGACTTGTAACTTCAATCGAAATGTTCATAATCCATCAACATTTGATTAAATTGAACGACAATTATTTAAATTTAAACTCGTCAACAAATAAAGAAAAAAAATCCCCAAAGATTGAGTTGTTGGTTGGGGGACATATTACAAAATTCAAACTTAAGAAAAAAAACCAACATCTCTTCTGTCTTTTTTCCCCTGATATAAAAACTAAAAAAAAAAATACATTAAAACAACAGAATCAACTACACAAAAAGAAGAAAGTTAATCTGTTTTTTCCGATTGTTGGGACTAAAGTTTTACAATCAATAAAAAGGATCCCAATTTTGGAGAAACATTCAATTGGGTTTGTCCTGATTAAGGAAATTAATTAGTCCTTTTTTCTTTTTCATCTTGAGATTTCACAAGTAGGACTCAGCCCTATTTGCTCCATCTCCCAGCTTTTCTTTGAGGCTACCTTCTCATGTCTTGGTACATAATCCTATTTTGCCGAAATAAAACAAAAAAATGGAATCAGTATTTATAATAGAAAAAATATAGATTGATAACCAAAAACAAAGAAAAAAGAGTATAAACCTCAAGTTTCTTGACAAGTTCTTTAGCGGAAGGAGCAGAGACAATGATATGACGAGCAGTTGGTGAAATGAAACCTTCTTCCACTGCTGTGTCTATGAATGATAACAATGAATTGTAGTATCCTTCAACGTTCAACAGTCCCACCTTCACATTTCATTTTACATTTATATTCATCAGATTATAAAATGAATTAGCTAATTCACAAGAATGTAACTAAGACAATTATATCAAACGTAACATGTTATGTTTTGTCGTAGAGGTCTACCTGATAAAAACATGTTCATTGTTGTTTTAGCTAATTACACTCAAACAAAATCATTAACTAGTTTATATACGTAAACAGAAATGGAAACAAAATGATTACTGGTTTATCATGGATGCCTAGCTGTGCCCAAGTGATTACTTCAAGAAGCTCTTCAAGTGTACCATACCCACCTACAAAATTACCAACATTAGTTAGTTCCCATTTTTTACTGATCAAAATTTTAATAAAACTAAAAAATGTGGATAAGATGAAAACGAAAAGGAACCAACCAGGTAAAGCGATAAAAGCATCAGAGTGCTTAGCCATCTCAGCTTTCCTTTGGTGCATGTCTGCTACTGCCTTCACTTCTCCCACTGTCTCTCCTGTTATCTTTATTCACAAATTTTTTACACATTATTGTTATTATTTTTTGTTATTATTATAACCACTCACTCACTCACCACTTGTGTCTTCTGTGTATTCCAAAACAAAAAGACAAATCTCTTACACACACTCACACCACTTGTTTTATGGTTTCCTTCCTCCAAAGATATGTGAATCTAATAAAAGTCTCTTAAGCTACTGTTTTAGTCTCAACTCAACATGTAGTAATTTACAAATCCATTTTTATCTTTGTGCAATCATATTTTAGCCCATTATGTTGTGAGAAAAGGATTAGATGTAATGATGATTTAGTCTCTCGAGGTGCTTCTCTTACATTTATCACTTTGACCCTCTTTCTTAAAAAGGTAATCATATTTTGGAGCAACATGATTGGTGTCTTTAATTTTTTATCTTAATCAGTTAAAAATTAATTTCCCATTTCAAATATAGAGAAAAAATACTAATTATAGCTAAAAAAACAAAAGAGAAGAAAGAAACATGAAAATATCACCGTCCAATAAACTGGCCTGTTTTGTCTCAATTGAAACACTCTCTAATATGAGACAAATGTTATATACGCGTTTAAGATAACATTTATGAGGTTGATGTTCTTGTTAAATTATCTACCACCAATTTATCTGCAAACTCTTTTATTTGTTCTTATGAAAGTGGTAAGAAAAAAACAATACTTCATAAATATTATTCTGGAGTTATATTTCGGACGTACCTCTCTTGGCATTAGTGTCTTGGGGATAACCCTGAAGACAGTAACAAGACAAAATAAAGTTAGTTAAAAAAGTTAACGTCACAAACACTACACGTACGCCAAAATTATCCATTTGTATTACTACTACTAATTGGTTCTTTCCACGTTAACGACTAACTTAAACATTGAAATTTTGCTTTAAGAATGTTTTTAAAACGAACCCGATGACATGGCGACCTCCATTGAAAACAGCTTGAGAAATCAAACCCATTAAACCAATGCTTCCTCCACCATAGACAAGATCGATGTTTCTCGATACCTACAAAAAAAAGAAAAAACATTTGGATGGTTTTGGTAAACTTTGCCTTTTAAGTTTAGTGGTCGTTGTCATTTGTTAATTGATACAAAAAATAAAAAGAATACAAGAGAGAGAGAGAGAAAAATGTATTACATCAAATAGTGGATAAAGATATTGTAGAAAAAAAACTATAAAGGTGTAGAAAACTCAATAATTACATTTTCTGGTAAAAGTACCCAAGAAAGTACATGAAAAACAAAAAAAAAGATGGTAAAACAAAAATAAAGTATGAACTTTCCCATCACAAAGTTCAACTAAAAATACTTTTGAATTCTCATCCTTTTTAAGCTTTGTAACTATGTTTCTACCACTGATCACAGTAAGTACAACAAATGGAAGAAGATAATATTCTTCCAAACAAAAATCATCTAAACAAGATAATGGGTTTTTTTTTTTTTTTTTAAAAATTGTATATAAATAGTGAACTCCACTAACTCTAAATGGCTTAAAATGCTTTAGTTACGAGTTATGACAAGTCAAATGATTAAATCCATTTCCGAGCAACTTGTAATACCTTTATTGGGTCAACTGAAAAAAATTAAATTAACAAGAGATCCAATATTTGATGATACTTATTCTGAGGTCGTATTTACTAAAAGTCAAGAAGTCAAAAAAAAAAAATTATAATGTTTTTTTTTATAATATATTTTTTTTTGGTAGCAAAGAAGTTTTGTTCTTCACTATTCATAAATTATTCAAAACGGAAATCAAAACAGGTTAAATTAATCTCCTCTCTACTACTATATATATTGCTCCCTCCTGTTACAAAAAATGTTGTTTTAGCCAAATAAATTTCACGTTAGGTAATGTTTTATATTTTGTAATAGATTGAATAGTGTTTATGTAGGTAATAAATAATGTTTAATATGTGAGTTAAAACCTTAAACACTACATAAAATGAGAAAAAACGTTGTTTATGTGGTTTTCTTATTGTTACGATTTTACAATCTACTACCAAGAAGAAAAATCTGAAGTCTTGAGAAAAAAAAAAAAGAGAGACTTATGTACTCATAGGAGAATTAGGTCTTAAGACATGAGTGTCTTCCCAAAAACTTGGAACTGATAAAGGTTTTTTTACTGTAATTTTCATTTCTTTTCAAACAGAGGAAAAACAGAGCTTTTTTTTTTTTTTTTTTTTTTTTTTNTTTTTTCTGGGTTGCTCGTAAGCTATGAAAAAATAAATGAAAAGAATGAATATTCTTATATACACAATAAACGAAATTTTAAGAAGAAAATAAAAGAAGTAAGAAAGAAAACAAGATTCTAAACAAAGAAGAGGAAAATGAAAAATTTACCAGTTCGGTTCCGAGTTCGATAGCAGCATCTTTGTAACTGGCTTTATTACCAGCACTACTTCCACAAAAGACACATATCCTCTTAAACTTTGGTTCTATCTCCATCTCTCTCTCTTGACACAAAGTTTTGTTTTAAAAAAAAAAGGAAAATTATAATTTGAAAGGATGAAGAATCTATCTTTCTCGTTGTGTGTTGGTATGAATGTTCTTTGCTCATTATATATAGAATATTAAGGTGGTGGGGTACTACTATATACATAGCTCATACGCTTCTTATTAGTAAGTAATATCTCAAAAAGACACTTTTAAAATAAATAAATAAATAAATAAATAAATAGTGGCTAGCTACATGAGTTTGACATCTATTTTTTTTTATATAACACGAGTTTGACATTCTTCCATAATAAATAGATTAAAAATGGTTACGAAAAGAAGAAGAAAAAGAAAAAAACCTTAGAAAAGAAATTGTCTTATTCCTTATGTTAGTTGGAGACCAATAATATACAATTTACAATGTACTGAATGTCTTGAATAATTAAGGTTCACATTCATTATATATCACATTCTATTTAATATTACTTCAAAGTACTTTTTGTTGTCATGGTGTGTGTGTGTGTGTCAGTGTGTGTGGATACGATATGTTAATAAGTTGCCGACTGATTTCCCCACTGATTAAGACTTAATCACAACGAGCAAGAAAAAAAAAAAATCCGGTTTTGATAGGTTAACCGACGTATCAGTATCATCACCTGTAGCCATTTTGAAGAGGTGATTACACGAACATGTTTTGGTCTTCAGTCCAACATAATGAACCTAAACCTGAAACTTTTTGGTTTAGATATAAAGCAAAATAAATAAAAGTAAAATAAGCATGGTTAATACATAGTGATTAAATGAGTAGATTTTATTTTGGGTGACGTTTCGAAAAACTAAAACAAATATGTAGGATTAAACCATTACAATCAAATAACCAAAAAATTGCAGAGTTTTATTTTGATGGCTTAAGTAAAAAAATTAGAAAAAGATTATTGTGTATAAGAAAGATTTTTTATTTGTGTGACTAACAACAATGATTGAATCCATACGAACATCATAAGTAATGGTAAGATCGTATAATCCTTTCTATCATAGCCGTGGAGTTATATGGAAATCTTTGATTGACTGAAAAATTGCTTTCGATATGCTTGTTTTTTTTTTTTTTGGTTAAAGACCTTAAAACAACATTTGAAAACGTTCCTAGTGGGATACTACATCCTTCCGTTTTTTTTTCGAAAATGACTTTGTCAAAATTTTGAGCTTAATAACGGATGATTCATTCAAAAGAGCCAAGCTATCACAATTCAGATCATGGTAGATTTGGGAGCTGTGAAATATATCAAAATCTTCGTTCGTATTAGAAAACAGTTTTTGGAATTATAGTTAATTAAGCTATTGTCTCCCATAAATTAGTCTCGGGCGTTCTCTATAGATTTGAAGATTTACCTTAAGTTATCCAAAAAAAAGTTATAAAGGAGAGGCTAACAGGTTATTCCTTGTTTTACTTTGATATTCATGACGAAGAAGACGAAGGGTTCTATATAAAATATATTGTAATAATAAAATAAAATTAACAGAAAAAGTAAAAAAAAGAATTAAAACTGAAATGTGGTGATTGTAGCTCAATACTTTACTACAAGGCCTATAATTGCATATCTCTATGTAATTTATTAAGTATTGATGTTTAGGGTATCTAAACCAATTATGTTTGGGAAATTTTCATTTAAACCATGAAAGTTTCCATTAACACTATTTAAACAATGAACTTTCCCTAAAACTATTTAAAATATTAAATTATATTGACTATTATTTTAAAACATCAAATGTTGTTAAGAAAGCTAAGATAGACATGTCGTAAAATATGATAGCGGAGCAACTAACACATGATTATTCCGTTGTTAACAAATCTGTTATTGACAAAACGACGTTGTTGTGTTGATTAGGAAAAAATGTCGTTTAAATCATGAATTTTCAAATTAACGGCATTTAAACCTTGAAATTTTTTTTCGAAGAACATTTAAAGCATAAAGTTTTATTGACTATCATTTAAAGACATCAAATGTTGTTGATGAAGCAAAAAATAGTCATTTCGCAAAATTTGATAACATCTTATATATCTTTAAAATTTGAAATTAAGTTTTACTAAAAGTGATGATAATAGCAAATGAAAGACTTTAGGAAAAATAAGTTTCTCAATTTTTTGAAGAGACAAAACCTAATGTTTATTTCAATCCTTCTTTAAAGGTATTGTTTAATTTATGTAGCAAATTCAGTAGTTCTCTAGGTTAGAACCTAGTTTATATATTTTTTCTAGTTAATTTTTTTGTAAAGTTATTCGACAACCTATGTTGTTTTTCTGTCTTTGTTGATGGTCTAACGACAGGCAAGCGAACAACATACCAATATTTAGTGTTTGAGATAATATTTAGTGATTGAGACACAAATATTTTTGTTTGTGTAGTATAAAATATGAGAAATTTATATTTTCTAAGAAAAATGTTTAGCGTTAATACAATGTTATTTCAAAAATTATATTACATGATGTTTTTTTTTAAAAATTATTTTATTTTATGTACACTTGTAAAAGTAATTTTTGGATCTGATATTAGAAGGTTCTGATCGTGAACATTGTCCTATTTAATACAAATTATTACCGTTGGCATTAGGACGATTTGTTAGTAGTACAAACAGTTCTCAAAACATCAATCATTACTTTTGAGGCATTCAATCATACTATATCGATGCAAATATGCAGTATGTTATTTAAAAAAAAAAAATCAAAACATATAGTCGAATAGTTTGTATTAATTTAGTCAGTATAATACAACCCTATATTTAAGTGTATATGTGGGTAGATCAGTAGATGTAACAGACTTCACATTTTTTTGAACCATTCGAAGAGAGTGGCCAGCATGCGAAGAAATGATGTAAAGAGCTGTATTTGTCATGAATATTGTCGATAAAAGATATACATCATATCTCCTATATCTTGAGAAAAAACTGACGTGTCATCGTTAGAGAGCTCCATACCAAATTTATTGGTCACCCTTAATATTCCATAAAATTACATAAAACTACCACTACTATATATATTATTGTCAATTGCTATTTTATTTATTTTTATACATAATATTTTATTCCTATAAATTCTAAAATTGGTAAATATTATAATATGAGATGTATTGTAAAATAATAATATAGCTATATTATGGGATGTAAAAAAATATACATTTAAAATCATATTTTCAGAAACATAAATAATGTTACCTTTCTAATAATTTTATAAAGCTCTAATGGTGAAAGAATGGAAGATCATTTGAAACTGGCTCAATGTTTATTTTTTGCTAAAAACAATAACTATATTTGCCCAAAAAAACATATGATCACCAATTAAAATGACATGAATATAATACTTTAATTTGGATAACTATGTAGTTAAACATTATATAAAAATATGTAGTTATAGTGTTTTTACAGAAATCTTAAAATTTAGAAAATCCAGTCCAATAAAAATGAAAACAAGTAATAATATTATACCAATAGCTGAGATATATAGGGATCTAATGACCAATTAAAAATTACAAAATCCAGTGATATAATATCATAACTAAGACCAATTACGAAACAATTTTGTAATTTTATTTCTCCATCAATTACGGATACATATATTACTTAAAAAACTAATAATATCCAAATTAATAGAATTCTCCTTGATAAAATACCTTCTCGTATCTACTATATAAAATATTCGTGCTTTAAAATACGACACGTCAGCTTTTTCTCCGGAATGTTTATCTTTTAATATATAGGGGATATGAATTACGAATAATGGAATTTTTCCGGGTCAAAAAAATTTAAACTTTGCAATCAGATATATTATACGGGTTTGATCGCTTGACAATTATACTTTTTAAAAAATTATGTAAAAATAACTCTGCACGTACGTACGGATCTGAACCTAGTTCTTCTGTAAAACAAAGATGATTATATTTTTTAAATCACTATATATCATTGAATTTTTAAATAATTAAAGTCCTATCTTACATTTTAGGTTTTTCTAGGAAAAAATCTTCCAAATATTATTTTCTTGCAAGGTCACTCTAACTTACAAAGAATGCAAATCATTCATACGAAGTCTGATTTAACCTACAATATAATCCTCAGTCATCATTTTTAAAATTTCAAAATTATGATAAATATTATATCAAATCGAAACCCTCGCAATGAATAACCTAACTTCAGTCCTAGAAATTGAAAAGAATAAAGTATAAGAATGTACAAGCTCTTTGAAGATATACATAAGAGTAATATTGGAGATTACGTACATTATAATTTTGTAAGTTTGATCTGTATCTTTTGCAAGTTAAAGGTCAATTTATAAAAAAGAAAAAGAGTTATTTGGAGGATTTTTGTTTACTAGAAAACTTTATTTTTATCGTACATAACTTAAAAAAGAAAATCTACTTCTTGTGAGGAGCTAAATAATAGAAAATTTAAATTGAAAGAACATGTAAGTCAACTAGCAGAACCCACAGCCCTAAATCAAATGTGTTAGAATTGACATTTTTTTTTTCAGGACCATGGTCTTTAGAGGACCAACTTTTGAAAAGCTCAAAGTCTATAAAATATCTTAACACGTTAGTAAACTTATTAAAAGGGATGAGTTAATCCGGTTTAAAGCTTTCATTGAAATATGTAACAGTATTTTGATTACTTTATTCTCGACCAACCGTACAAAACAGCCTCAATTATTTAGTACTAATCCTAAAAGATTGTAATGTTTTATCTACTGCAATCATTTGGTACTGTTATTCCCCATATATCACTGATCATTCTTTTAAAGTCGTAAGTATTCAATTAATGTTGCAAAAGTGACAAATAACCCAATTTATTAATCCCACGAGAAGACTATTTGGTTAAATTGTCTATCAAACATGTTCGTCGAATATTTATGTGATTTTCTTGACGAAAAAAAAAAGCTATACAAAATATATTTTTTTTTAAACCAAACATTAAATTAAAAAAAACTTTTAGATTAGTTGTCCAAAGTAGAGAAAATGAGTTTCAAATAAAATTTCTGAAACTAAATTTTTAGAAAAACGAGTCAGACAATCTGTCCAAAAGTTTGACACACGCGGGATCTTAATCAAGATAAAAAATGAATAAAATACGCATAGAAAAATAAAATTATCCAACAGATTGAAAAATACTGGTCACTTTTCAAGGGACTACACCATCGCAACTAACACAATCCATCTCAAATAAATTACAAACAATTCCACTAGCAAAAATAAATCCATGACCCATATCAATGCTTGAAGCTCCCAGCGAAGGGGAAGGACTACATCTAAGGCTTCTAGCTCTCAACAACACTACATCTAAGGCTTCTAGCTCTCAACAACACCGTCTTGTCCTCACTGTTACAACACCATCAAATCCAAACCCATATATAAGTTACAAGTTTTCCATGACTATACAAAAATCTTTTGTAAAAGATATACAAATTTAGTTTACATATATTAGGAAAGTCGATAAGTACATGGTCCAAATTTAGGGACACTTCAAAAGCCAAAAAAAAATAGTATCAACATGTGAAAAACATGATGGCGTATATGAATTCTTGAAAATTGATTTACAATAAAATATTAAAGCAATAAGCTATTTTAATGTTATTTATTTATTTATTTCTTTTATATATATAATAAAAAACATTATATTTCTTGGTTGAAGTTTTCCCCGGTTCGAGAACTAAAACCGTGTATTTACTATTTAGCATATCTTCTTGACTGAATTTAATTTTCTTTACTCGTATATATTACAGTAATTGTTTTTAAAAGATTTATAAAAGTGCAATCACTGAACCCTCTCATTTTTTTGGATCAAGCATAACTTTTATAAGTAGTACATATTGACCCAATGCCTTGTAGAAATTTAATATGGACATTATAAAGACATGACTTAGAAAAAAAGTTAAAAAAAATTCACAAGTCTTAGCTCATAATACCCATAGTTTTAGAAGATTTAATTAAGCTACACAATTAAGTGTTTTGACCCACAGACAAGTTATAAGATAAGTAGATGATTCATAGAAAATGATTTTTGAGAAAGTATGAATAAAAACAAAACAGGAAAAAATTATATATGTGTAGTATTAGATGATCACACAAAAACTCTTTCAAAAAATTTAAAATAACGAATCAACCATTGGACGAAAGTGAATGGTGGTCCATTAAAATGAAAAAGCTTGATGGTTTGATGGTTGATAAAATATCCTACCTAAAATACTCAATACTGATATTCACCTTCACCATAATTCAATGTTTCACCTTGATAAATTATGTAGGATGTCAATATGTATATTTATATATATAGCCTAACACTTGAAGAAATTTCAACGTCGGTGTACAAAACAATGGCATTAAAAAGCTAATAAAGTAACACTGAACTAATTCACAGATCACACTTCGAGCATAACATATTGTAGTGATTAGTGACGGTTTGCCTTTTCTATTTTAAGACAATTTCAAAATAGATGGACATTCCTTAATTGCCAAAGAACCAAAGATACAACGACACCTATCTCATACACTAACCATTTGTGGCCTCCCCATTTTAGGAAAGTATGGTCTACCACCTAGTATCCACCATTTCATTTTTAGTTGATACAACAATGGTCCAAATTCAAATAAATAATCGATTCTGTCTCGAAAGTTATGTATATATGCATTGAGCTAGTATAATTAGTAAAATTATATGCATTGAGTATAACTTGTCTAGAATTAGTAAAGTTTTATGTGCTATGTCTACTTAGCAATGTAGTGGTGAAATTAGTTTCTTTGGTAAATTGATGATATATTTTGATGTGAAAATTGATGAAATATTAGTAAGCTTGCGGAAAACTTCAGTCAAGGATCTACTATAACTTCAAAGAGTCATCAGCACTGGTCCATAGCTCTGGCTTGTTGGCGACCATACTCAGTACTAATCTAAGGAAAAAAATAGAGAAAAAACGTGTAAAAACAAATGTCACAGAACAATATGTACAAAACTAAGAATGCATGATTGTGAAAAAGGGGGATAAGCAAAACCACAAAATAATGTAAGAAACGTATCACATGGAGGAAGAAGGAGAGGGGAGGTACAGAGAACGCAGGGGACCCCTATTCTACCCTTGTTAGTGTTCGACAGAGTCCTTGTCTACAATTATAATGAGTTTATTTTAAGTGATTGTAGAGTTGTGACACTATCTTCTATTGGTATATCAAGTTTCAATCTTTCGATGAATAGTTGCTCTCAATGTTTTTATAACTTTGACTTTTGTTGCTTCATATATCTGTACAACCTTTGACATCTCAAGTTCACAAAGACACACAGTTCAGATACAGGGAAAATGATGTACTTGAGGAGTTGAAGATAAAAAAAAGTGAGCTAATTATTCTTTTGCATGTGGAGGGTGTAAAAGGGAGAATTGACGTATACCAAAACAAAAAGGGGAGAATTGAGATATTTTTATACATATTAGTTTGATTTTACGATAACTTGATAAACTGTGCTCGTACATTAATCATAGATCTGCGTTCATCATCTTGACATATTTATGCATGTATGTCAAATATAGTTTGAAGAATAGTTCTTTAACAAAAAAATAAAATAAAAATCTGAATGATAATTGTAAGATAACACTCAATTTAAAATAGTAGATAACTAGCTAGTATCAAAATTTTTGAGAAAATATTCTCGTTTTTCATTTTTTTATGAGAGACAAATAAAGATATTAATTAAGGCTTCTATTAATTATTACCCTCGAAAAATTGAAAATTTCCAAAACGCCATTGAACCATTTGTGTTTGGGTTCTTCGTCCACCCGTCTTTAACTGTAGTATTCAACAACAGAATCCTTAAGATTACTCTATGGTGCTATATCATCCTATGTGCATTAAAACATATGGTGGATGATTAGTGTTTGTGTGTGTGTTGATTTTTTTTTGAACAAAGTGTGTGTGGATAATGTTCATTATGCTATCCTATTGATGATCCTTCCCAAATTCATACATATTATTCATTGTGTCGGTATTTAGAAATACCATGTATGGCTGAATGGTGTTCCTTTAGTAGGACAATGTCTTGGTTAGTTACAATTGCATAGTCATTTTACCATACAAATCATTGCAAACTTTTTAACCCATTAATTTTTTTTCTTTTTTTTTCTCACAAAAATGCAGTAAAAATCACCCCTACTACTTAAACCTATCAGTCAGTTCCTAGCTAGAAAAATAATTAGAAAACCATCCAACCCTGTATATAGGATAGCAAACTCGTTCAAAATATTATATCAGTCAGTTGCAATCATGCTTAGTTCATCGTTTCTCTTTTGATACATCAATAATATGATCAGTAGTTAACAAAAAAAAAATACATCAAAAGCATATATGATCAGTTTTTTTTATATAGTCAATAATATGTACTATGCTGTCTTGTGCTGTCCTGACATGACAATGTCACTAGTATAAATCATAAGGTTATACTTCGATCGCCATTCGCCAATACAAAACCCGATCTCGAAGTTATGTATGAAAAAAAAATTAAAAAATCAAAATCGAAACCATACTTAGGTAGCTATGTGAATGTTGTAACACGATATTACGATAAGTGTTAAAAGATGGGATTCGAATAAAACGGGACATGTGTAAGAGACCAGAGAGACAGAAGAAGTGGAAATCCTGTGTCACCCCTCTCTATCTTTACTCTTTTGTCTGAAGTCAAATCATATTAATAGATTTACGTACTTAGACACACATTAATGCAAATTTTAACAAGAAAATAAAAAAATACAACACACAATATGTACCAAGGTGAATAACAGATAAGTCCCTAGAATTTTATTGTTATTTTCCATACCCAAAATTTGTGAAATTGGTTGGAATCCAACTACGAAGCCACCGAAGCAGTATTATTATTAAGAACATGTAGGGTGCAATGGGCAAAACAGGGCTTAATTTAAAATGTTGTCTCTATTTAAGGTTATTCCCACTAAGACATGTTCCCACATAAAACATCTCTATGCAAATCACATCTTGTCCCTCATATGCTTTGGAACATCATCCATCATCATCTTCACTTACTATCCTCAAGCTTTCTAAGATAATAATTTGCTTTCTAATAATTATATTACTGACTAATTTTCTAATTTGTTTCACAATTTTACTAGTCTCTCACTTTAAAATTACTGGCTACGCACTCATCTTTTTTTTTTTTTGAGATTTACGACTATCTAATTTAACTTTATTAAAAAAATTGTTTGGTAAAGGTTGAATACAATCCTTATCAAATTGTTTAATTATATTTCTCATTAATCTATCAAAAATTAGTATCCATAATATTAAACAAAAAATCAAACTATTATCCTTTCTATTAAGGTGAATATATCTTAGCTTAAAATTTAACGAATGTTACAAATTCTTAAAGAGTTTTTTTACTAGATTTTATTGTATATTCAATAGCTAAAAGAAATTCAAGATTAGAAAGATTATGCAGCATAAGATGTGACTGAATTATTTATTTTAATTACCACTCCTTTTTTTTTTATTACACATTGATATAAATATCTTTTTTTTTAGGATAATAAATTAACCAAATACCAATACTAATACATTTCAGATAACTTGTGGAGCATACCTCTCTCTCTCTCTCTTTTTTTTTTTTTTTTTTTTTTTTTTTTTTTTTTTTTNTCTGAAAAATGTTTAATAGAGAAATTACCACTTTTGAAAAAAAAGAGAAATTACCACTTTTGTTGACTTAAAGATCGTTTTCAAATCTATGTTAATGTTGTCGAGCTGTAGTTTGGGTAAACAAATCGTACGTATATAAAATTATCACTATAGTAATTATTAAAAATAGTTTTTCTTTTTTTAGTTTCAAGTATATTTATACGAGTCATTGCCCTTTTTCAAATGGTCCTCTTATCCGAAATTTAGAAAGATGATTTTCGCACGGAACAAAATGTTACAAAGAAAGTTCTAGCTAGCAACATCATAGTGCTTGATCAACAACCAGCCTTAAAAAGAGCCAATAGAACATGAAATTTTCTAATTAAAGGTATGACACATTCAATAACTTAATAATCGTTAAGACATTAAAGTGAACAGAGAGATTAAAGAGACGTGTTAAATGAAATTATTAGATGTGTCAATGTTAGAGACATTTTCACATCTCCTTCCACAACTTCTCTAGGTCACTATCTTTTCCTTGTAGATGTCAAAATCTAATATTAACTTTTCAATTGGATCTTATCCTCATTTTAAGAAGACAATTGACTTATTTTTCTTGTTTTTCCTTTCTCAATTCTCCTTTTTAATTTATTTCACATTTATGTCCTATAAAATAACGTTTGTAAGGAAACGTATATATGCCGACCAATAGATTAATGATGATGGAATTAATGGGTCTCAAATCCACTGGTTGAAATTTCTCTCACCATTTAGTTCGGATGCGCTCTAGATGGACTTAGGTGGATAGTTGGAGCCAATGCTCCACTCCATATTGCCTTTTTATAGTTCTTATCCCAAACACGTTTTGACATATATATTTTTGATTATTTTTAACTAATTAAACTTCAATAGGAGGTTACAATGTTTTTTTTTTTCTTTTTTTTTTTATAACAAAATACAAGATTGGCTCAAACAAGCCAATGCGTAGGAATATTGTTTACATAGGTAACTAAGTGCGGTAGAGTGCGAACACGACGCGCTAAATTATCCGCATTACCATTCTGAGAGCGAGGGACATAGACCAAAAAAATGAAACAAACTCCTCTTTATCCGCCTGTATGTCCTCCAAATAAGGCGTAAAAGTTAGCCACTCGGAAGGCGAAGACACCATTTTCACTAAGTCAGAGCAGTCGGTGAGAAAAACAACAGATTGGTTATCCGCTCCAATCATACAACGCATAGCCCAAACAAGGGCTTCAATCTCGGCATGAAGAGGAGAGAGACTACAACGATGATTGGCAGCACCCATAGTAGGGCCATCACCCCAAGGCGAAGTACAAAACCATCCTCTACCCGCAAAATGATCTGTTGCTTTCCAGGAATCATCTACGAAACAAGTATAGCTCGAGCAAGACCTAGAAACCCCTAATCCCCCATTTCTACGGTGAACCACTGTTGTGGTAGCATCCGAAGCTAATACCATATCCTCTACTTGAGCCAGAGCCTAAGCTTTCGCCTCATCCTCCGCTAACCGCAAAATGGCCAGAGGATTTGAGTCAAAGTTACCAAAAAGTTTATCATTGCGCGCTTTCCAGATATACCACATAATCCAAGGGAAATATTCCTGTTCTGGAATATTTGTAAAACGCTAAAAAAGAAAATCTATGTTTGTGAAAACAGACACCGAGAGAAAGAAATCCGGGCTAGTCGAAAAATGCGACAAAGCCCAAACCTGTCTAGCTGGCGGACAACCACAAAGGCCACACATAGTATCACAACTTATACCACGTTTGCAGAGATTTGCCGTAACCGCGATACAACCAGAAAATACTTGCCACATAAAACGACGAAACAATGTTTTATAAAGAAAATTTAGACTATCGTATCAATGTCATCAATCCAGGATAGACTCTAAGTTATTTGTAATTTATGTCCAATTTATTTATTTATTTATTAAAAATCTTATTTTCTTAGTTATGCCTTTAAATTAAGGATCAGCTCAATAAGATATATGTTTTCTTGATTTCACGTATTCCACACAATTTTTGTTTTGTGTAACAACGCTATCTATCAGCTGTTAATAAATTGTATCCTATCATTGTAGTATAATTTTTTTTTATCGAACTTAAAAAGAAAAAAAATTCAATACATGATGTGCATTAGTATAGTTTCACATGTTTTAGTTTAAAGATTTTAATGCATGTGGTAATATGAGAAACCTGAAAAAAATGAGTTTGTAGAAATGAATTTTTGGTTAATTGATGAAAATTGACAAAAGTATTACTTATGAAATTATGACATATAGAAGAATAATATTTAGGATATTTTTGGATTTCCAAAAATTTTATGGATATTAACTGTTTTTTTCACTGATTACTTTTATTGTTAAATTTAAAATACTAACCAATATACATATTATCCATGAAGATTTTAACTCTAATCCATGAAGAAGTGAATTATGGTTTTACGATGAAATATATAGTTAAATATGATTACTAAATCGAATGTCTAACGATGAAATTTATTTTAGATTAAAAAAATTTCAAATATTAATATATATCATTTAAAAAATTCATTTAAGAATATTAATATTTTTTTATGTTTAATTTTATAATTTCAACACATGTATTTTTGTAATGTATATGTTAAAACATAAGATAATTCGAAATAAATTATAATTTATAGGAATGAATCTTCGGTTATTTGGTGAGAATGTCTCTATATATTTATATATGTTTTTATTTTATAAATTTCACTCATTTAAAATTGATTATGACATGAAGTAAAATTAGTACTTATAAGATAACAACATTTGTTATATATCTTAAATTTTGCCAAAAAAAAACACAAATTTATCTTAAATAATGTTGATTCAGTATTTTTGCGAATTATATTTTGTTAATTTTTATTTGTATGGTGTATTAATTGTGTTTGATATAAAATATTTAGTTCTCTGCATTAAGATGAAATGTGTAATTAAACTTAAAATTTTGTTTTTATCATGATGGTATAAATATTTAAATGGTACTCTATGTGCTATAACAGTTTTTGGATAAAAGCACAAAGATTAATAAACAATAAATATTATGTCATTTATAAAACTACAAGTAATAGGAAAATATACTGCATAGTTCAAATATTCATAGTTTTTTATATTAATAAAAATTGTACATAGAAATTTAAAAATATATTATAAAATAGAGCAAAAAAGCTTTAAAACTCTTATATAATAGAACTGAGAAAATATTGAAATGAAATATAAAAAATTCAGATTCAATATTAACATGTTACCAGATAAATCTATAAACATGCATATTACTATTTAATTATTCTTAATGATGTTTTCTAATTTCTATCTGGATAATAAGACGGACCTTATCTCCTATATTATAATAATATGTATCGTAAAAATTAATTTCTATCCAAGTAAAAATTTAAAATTGAGAGGGAATATTCCAATGTTCATAGAAAAAATATTAAATATCAAAGTCCTCTCTCTTGCCCACGTCTCTTGTCCAAGCCAAGTTTGTGGACACAGTCTCAACTATCCACATCTGTTACACTCATCATTTTTGGGTATTAGTGCGGTCCTCAAAGTAAGAGTCGCAATCTGTGCACTATCAGTATCACTATACAACTTTTAGATTAGTTTAGTATTTTATATTATACAGTATTGTTTATGATTGGTTGAACTTGTTAAAAGTAGAGACTTATTAATCTACCTGTGCACTATCACTATCACTATGCAACTTTTAGATTCGTTTAGTATTTTATATTATACAGTATTGTTTCTGATTGGTTGAACTTGTTAAAAGTAGAGACTTGTTAATCTACGTGCTTTAACTAAAACATCATATATTTTGAACAGAGGGAGTACTTTTTTTCTCTTATTCTTTTATCTCATAATACAACCAAAATGTTCACGTTTTGTTTTGCTCTTCTTGGGTAAAAAATTAGTGAACAATAAGGATGTGGAAACCAAAGAAGTCATGACTAAGGTAATGAATATTTTTTGAGAGAATACGATACAGTCTACAAATCTTCAACAGAACATAGGAAACTATTTTTTCCAGGCGATACAAGCTTCTTTCTTAATTTACGGGCTTTCATTCTTCAAAACGATACAATAGAATAAAGTGTTACTAAGAGTTCCTGATATTAGATAATCAAAGTTTTACAACTTAATGTAGAAGAAATGAACTAAACATTATCATTGTCTTTTGGTTCCTCTGCTTTGCTCTCTTCGGTGACCAGTAAATTTGCCTCGACACAACTTCCTTCAACAACAACAACGTTTGCACTGTCGGATTCACCGTCAAGCCTGTCCGACAGTGCAAACCGTGGGTTCTCGGAATTTTCTTCCTCCATCTTCGGGAGGGATGGAGGCGTCTCTGTATCTTCAGCAACCACGGTTTCTTTGTGAACGTGCATACCTCCCACTGCATCTGGGGATGGGAGTAATTGAACTTGAGGTTCTGACGAGCAGCTCGTAGAGACATCAACAAATTCACATTCAGCAGTTTCAACTTGATCTTGATCCTCAATGTTTGTTTGCACAACTGTAAGAGACAATGAGGGATCGCTATCAGGTAATTGGTTCTCTGAATGTTCTTTACCCGTCATTGAGAGAGATGAAGCGAATTCTGAACCTTCAGCAACCAAGGTTTCAGGTGTATTTGCTGCCTCTAAGTGAACGTGCATGCCTTCCTCTGGCTCTGCGGATGACTCTAATTGAACTTGAGGTTCTGAACCTTCAACTAACTCACATCCAGCAGTTTCAACTTGATCTTGAACCTCGATGTTCTTATGCACAACTGTAAGAGACGATGATGGCTCTATATCAGCTAATTGGCTCTCAGTAACCACAGTTTCAGATTCCGTTGTTGCCTCTAAATGATCGCGTGTACCTTCCAGTAGCTCTGAGGTTTCAGGTGTATTCGCTGCCTCTAACTGAACGTGCATGCCTTCCTCTGGCTCTGCGGATGACTCTAATTGAATTTGAGGTTCTGAACCTTCAACTAACTCACATCCAGCAGTTTCAACTTGATCTTGATCCTCAATGTTCTTATGCACAACTGTAAGAGAGGATGATGGCCCTATATCAGCTAATTGGCTCTCAGTAACCACAGTTTCAGATTCCTCTAAATGATCGCGTGTACCTTCCACTAGCTCTGTGAATGGCGGTAATTGAACTTGAGGTTGTGCCGAAGATCCAGTAGAGACATCAACTAACCCACATCCATCAGTTTCAACTTGATCCTCTTCCACAACCATAGGAGACGATGAGGGCATGATATCAACTAAATGGCGCTCGGCAATTTCTTCCTCCGTCATTGGGAGAGCTGAAGGGAATCCTGTACCTTCGGCAACCACGATTTCAGATTTCTTTGTTTCGTCCAAGTGAGTGTGCATATCTCCCTTTGGCTCTGCGAATGACGGTAAAGGAACTTGAGGTTCTGATAAACATCCGGTAGAGACATCAACTAACTCACAACCAGCAGTTTCAACTTGAACGTGATCCTCACTATTCTTTTCCACAGTTGTAGGAGACAACGAGGGCTTGATATCAGCTAATTGGCTATCAGCATTCTCTTCCTCCATCATTGGGAGGGACGAAGAATGTTCTGTACACTCGGCAATCACTGGCTCTGCAGATGGCGGTAATTGAACTTGAGGTTCTGTCGAACATTCAGTAGAGACATCACCTAATTCAGATACAGC
>NC_025700.1:7142213-7149238 GCF_000633955.1 Camelina sativa
ATCAGCTAATTGGCTCTCAGTAACCACAGTTTCAGATTCCGTTGTTGCCTCTAAATGATCGCGTGTACCTTCCACTAGCTCTGAGGTTTCAGGTGTATTTTCTGCCTCTAACTGAACGTGCATGCCTTCCTCTGGCTCTGCGGATGACTCTAATTGAATTTGAGGTTCTGAACCTTCAACTAACTCACATCCAGCAGTTTCAACTTGATCTTGATCCTCAATGTTCTTATGCACAACTGTAAGAGAGGATGATGGCCCTATATCAGCTAATTGGCTCTCAGTAACCACAGTTTCAGATTCCTCTAAATGATCGCGTGTACCTTCCACTAGCTCTGTGAATGGCGGTAATTGAACTTGAGGTTGTGCCGAAGATCCAGTAGAGACATCAACTAACCCACATCCATCAGTTTCAACTTGATCCTCTTCCACAACCATAGGAGACGATGAGGGCATGATATCAACTAAATGGCGCTCGGCAATTTCTTCCTCCGTCATTGGGAGAGCTGAAGGGAATCCTGTACCTTCGGCAACCACGATTTCAGATTTCTTTGTTTCGTCCAAGTGAGTGTGCATATCTCCCTTTGGCTCTGCGAATGACGGTAAAGGAACTTGAGGTTCTGATAAACATCCGGTAGAGACATCAACTAACTCACAACCAGCAGTTTCAACTTGAACGTGATCCTCACTATTCTTTTCCACAGTTGTAGGAGACAACGAGGGCTTGATATCAGCTAATTGGCTATCAGCATTCTCTTCCTCCATCATTGGGAGGGACGAAGAATGTTCTGTACACTCGGCAATCACTGGCTCTGCAGATGGCGGTAATTGAACTTGAGGTTCTGTCGAACATTCAGTAGAGACATCACCTAATTCAGATACAGCAGTTTCAACTTGACCTTCATCTTGTGTCACAATGTTCTTTTCCAGAACTGTAGGAGGCGATGAGTGCTCGATATCAGCTACTTGCCTCTCGGCATTTTCTTCCGCCGTCATTGGAAGGAAAGAAGGGGATTCTGTACCTTCAGCAACCACTGGCTCTGTGGATGGTGGTAATGGAATTTGAGGTTCTGTTAAGGTCGAGACAGCAACTAACTCACATCCAGCAGCTTCAACTTGATCTTGATCCTCAATGTCCTTTTGCACAACTGTATCAGATGATGAGCGCTCGATATCAGCTAACTGGTCTAAAGAAACATCAGCACGTCTCTCAGTGTTGCAAATATGATTGGCATCAGGGTCGTTGAATTCTTCAGTATCCATTTGATCAACCAAAGTAGATGGCCCGGGCTGGATATCAGCTGACTGATGTAAAGACACATCAGCACTAATATCAGTGTTGCAAATATTACTGTCACAAGGATCTTTGGATTCATCAGTATCCATTTGATCAAGCAAAATGGATGGCTCGGCGTGGATATCAGCTAATTGCTGTAAAGACGCATCAACACTTAAATTAGCGTTGCAAATATTAGCGACACAAGGATCTTTGGATTCTTCTGTATCCATTTGATCAACCAAAATGGATTGCAGGGGCTGGATATTAGCTGATTTATTTTCAAGCATAGCAGCGGTTATCTCTACCTGAGATTCCACAGACCCTGTGCAAGTTTGATCCCTTAAATCCCTTTGTTCAACTACTTCTGCCGGTTCACACTGTGATAAGCTATTTCTGTTCTCATCCTCAGACTGGATAGAAGACGAAGGCTCACACGTCTTACTTGAAATTATGCCAACATCAATATAGGTACTGTTCTGCATGGTATCCACTTGCTCACAGTTGCCATCGTCTGGTTGTCCTGGTATCTCGTCAGGCAAGATACTTGGAGACTGAATTTCCTCAGACTGGGACACATCCTCGTTCACTTGCAAATTTTCAGGGACTTTCTCAACAACTAGGGGAACGTCTGTTTGATCCTGGGACACTTTTAAACCATGTGACACATCTGGGACTTTCTCAGATGAAATATTCATTTTTTCATCATTAGACATACTTTCTAGTTGTCCTGCCACGTCGTCCGGTAAGATACTTGGAGACTGTTTTCCTTCAGACTGGGAAACCACAATGTTTAGTGCTGCTCTGTGCGGTGATGCAGGTACATCCGCATTTTCTTGCAAGTGTTCAGGGTCTGTCTCACCAACTAGGGGAATATCTGTTGGAACCTGTGGTATTTTTAAATCATGTGATGCATCTGGAACCTGCTCAGATGAAATATTCATTTTTTCGTCACTAGACATACTTTCTAGTTGTCTTGCCACATCGTCCGGTAAGATACTTGGAGACTGTTTTCCTTCAGACTGGGAAACCACAATGTTTGGCGCTGCTCTGTGAGGTGATGCAGGTACATCCGCATTATCTTGCATGTGTTCAGGGTCTGTCTCACCAACTAGGGGAATATCTGTTGGATCCTGTGGTACTTTTAAATCATGTGATGCATCTGGGACCTGCTCAGATGAAATATTCATTTTTTCGTCACTAGACATACTTTCTAGTTGTCTTGCCACATCGTCCGGTAAGATACTTGGAGACTGTTTTCCTTCAGACTGGGAAACCACAATGTTTGGCGCTGCTCTGTGAGGTGATGCAGGTACATCCGCATTATCTTGCATGTGTTCAGGGTCTGTCTCACCAACTAGGGGAATATCTGTTGGATCCTGTGGTACTTTTAAATCATGTGATGCATCTGGGACCTGCTCAGATGAAATATTCATTTTTTCGCCATCAGACATACATTCTGATATTTCATTTTCCCTATCAATACCACTTGATTCTGTATGAGCATGTGTCTCTGATTCAAGCCCCTTATGTTCCATCGCTTCCATTGCTGGACAGGAAACTAGAGACTTTCCATGTAAATCATCTCCTTCACTATCTTTTATCTTCTCAGAAGGGGTATGGCTAACAGCATCACCACTGGGCATATGGAATTGAAGAGTTTTCTCTTTCTCCTCATTCTCAACTGAACAGCCCACTAGAATTTTGGCATCATCGGTATCCTCCATCTGTGTGTCAGCAGTACCAAGTTTAGGCCTATCAACACCTTGGACCGAAACAGATTCTTCAGGATCTTGTTCTGTATCAGCAGATTTAGATATAGGATCATTATCTGTATCGTCAAGGGACATAGAGTTCTCTTTACGTGTAGCTAAAACCAATGTCTGCATGTCAATGTTACTGTGACCCTTTTGTCCGACATTAGGCAATTCATCAGTCTCCAGCATAGACGATTGAACTTCAACAGAATTTGCTGCCTCATCTTCTTTCACCGTCTGATTTGCAATTTCAACAGATTCTCCATCAACATGAGGAACTTCATCTGTTCTGCTGTCTTGACGGTCCTCAGAATGTGTCTCAATGTTGGAGTTAACATTCTTTTTTTCCTCCGGACTTAGGAGGATAGCTTCTCTTCTTTCACCATCCTCGTCTTCTCTTCTTTCACCTTCCACTTGAAAAGAAATGTTTGTTTCCAACTTTTCAGTTGGTAGAGGTTCCGCAGTTGTCGACGCAGATGCAATAGGCTCAGATCGAACATAACTCACTGAAGATGTTTTTTCTTCGGACAGGTCTACACCCACGCGGCATGTTTCACCATGAACAGTATCTTGAGACAGTTTTTCTTCCACAAGCTGATCTGTGGAGCACTTTTCCAAAGACGACTTAGCAGCAAAAGCATTTCCCAAAGTGAGTGATATCACAGAAGAATCTACTTCACCACCCGGAATCTTGACAAGGTCATTCTCGGAAATAGCCTTAGTCGATCCAATGTCACCATCCTTGTTTGCAACTGAACCTGAAGTTGTCAGATTACCAGGAACAGGATGAGAAATATCTGAAACAATTTTTTCTTCCTTGCTCAAGTTATATGGAGCTTCTTGAGTCTTAACACCACAAGAATCCTCTTCCATTCGCTTCGCAGATTGGATTTCATTCTCTGCCTCGTGGGTTTCAACTCTGTGCAAATTCATCTCACTTGGGGATTGTGCGTCAGGCGCATTTGTTTTCGTTGTTGCAGAAGGCTCTCCAACTTTATGTTTTAATAGGGAAGTCTCTGAAAAGATCTCTTTCATGACACGAGCAACATCAGTTACATCAGCAGTTTGTTTCCTAGTAGAACCACCAATACCAGAGGTGTCTCTTCTACTTTCCTGACCCAAGCTAAAAGAAGAGTGAATATTGGATGCAACTGACTGGCTTAAGTGGGGTTGTTCTTTGGCAACAGCATCACACTTATTTCCAGCCGATATAGCTTTGGTGCCTGATGAATTACCAACCTTGACCTCTATTTGTGGTGTTAATCCTGTACTCCTACCAGAAGAGCCATCAGTAGCAGGTAAAGCTTGGCCACGCCTCTTTCCTTGGCGTCTGGGAGTTTCTCCTCTACTTGGCAAATTGCGGCCTCGCCTCTTAGCAGGAACGGCTGCAGGAAGAGAAGGAACATTGGCTTCTTGAGCTAAAGATGACATGTACAACACGGAAAAGATTTAGAACCAGAAAGTTATAAGCAAGATTACGATGCTTCAAAGATTTATTACCTTCAACTGTAGAACCACCAGGTTGCGAACTCACTGGCAGAGTAGCATCAGAAGGTGCAGCTGTCACACCTGGCAAAGCTGTATATGTTCGACCCTCTGGATGTTTATTTCTTACAGCCTCAACAGAGGCTACAGAAGGACTTTTGGATCCATCACAAACAGAAGAGACAGCACTCTGATTTTGTATTGGGCCAGCACCTGCCAAAATAATATGGCAATAAGATTCTCGTCAGCATTATGTTCTCCATCATCCTCATGCAAGTTATAACTACACCTCCTACATGAATATGAAATCTAAAAAGTGATGTTTGATTTATTTACCCGACAAAGTGGAGCTAGTGGAGACTGGCAAATCATGCGGCTTTTTATTAAGTCCTGGATGCTGGGAGCTAACACCTTGCATCAAAGGCCTCTTCTTTACAGAAGCTGCTTTTATTTCCAATGAATTCTCAAGTACATTTAGCGTCTGAGCATGGGATCCTGAATCAAACCCAGGTGGTGCATCTAGGTTACTATCTGCTGCTTTGTCTGATTGGACTGCAGTAGTTACAGAACGCACAGGAGGTACTGGATCAGGATACGAAGTACTTCCGTCACTAGGTTTAGGGACTCTAGAAACATTCTCAGATGCAGGAGGAAGAGTAGAGTTTGTGGCTTCTGGATCCCTTGCAAGAGATGCAGCGGTTTCAGTTCTCTGAGTACTAGAACTGTTGGAACCATGCAATACACCTTCACCTCTTCTTCCCCTTCCTGCTCCACGCCCCCTGCTTCTTCCCCTACCTCGACCTCTTACTGGCATAGGAGCAGGAGATGCTGGCAATGATTGAAATCCAGGAGGAGCAGATAAATCAGGCGATGTCAGGGCCAGAGAAGAACTAGAATTAGAAGCTGCTTCTAGCTGTTTATCCGGACTACCAAAATCAGGACCAGTTACTGCCAATGATATTGCATTCCCTGATGCCTGTGTCCTGCTTACAGCTGATACCGATACCGGAGTCAAGGTTTTATCCGTTCTCTTCGGCCTACCACGGCCCCGTTTGATAGGTTGTGTTTCTTCTTTCAGGGGCTGCGGCTGTGTCCTTAGAGGTTCCATTGGTTGTAAAGTTATTGCATGTGTCGGAGATGTAGGGAGTAGTGTGTCAATAGAGGTTTCAAGTGGAATAACTGATGTATCATCCGCCAAGCTTTTTTCACTTCCTTCGCCCTTGCCTTGGGGAGAATCAGGTGGCTCAGTCTGACACAACTTCTCAAACTCCTCCTCTGTTAATTTCTCTTCATAAGATCGAACCTAATGAAGTTGCAACATTTGTCATTTTATGGTTATACGCAAAAATGCTACATGCAGGATCATATTATGAAGAGAACTCAACAAACCTCTCTTGCTCGTTTCCCTCTTCCATATTGGTGAGTATCCAGGCCTCCCATTGATCCATCCTTCCGTTTCATGCCAACAGTTGATTCTTTTGCAACCATCGGGACATCATTGAGTTTCATTGTTTCATATAATAGTTTTAAATCATCTTCAGTAACAAGCCGAGAGGGTATAGGTGTTATATGGTCAAAACTATCAGACCCTGGCTCATGTACCAAGGTATTCCATGTTTCCTGCAGGGCCATAGCTTTTTCAGATAAACATCATAAAACGAAATAACCCGAAATTATAATAAGAACAAGCATACCATCTCATTTTCTTTCCTTTGCTTGTCGATGGACTCAAAGATATCAATCTCTGACTCCCTACAAAGACAACAAACATGTCAGATCTGCAAGAAAGTAGAAAAAAAATCGAGATGCATGGAAATGTAAAAAAGTTATCTTACTTAAGAATAATTAACACATCACACCTGAAGAAAACTAGTAGATGCTATGCAGATAGAAAATATTATGTAAAGATACGATAGCAGATAATTGTTTACAGTTAGAAAGTGCAAATACTTTTTACAAACTGTTGGCAGTAATCTTATAGAATTGCTAGATTTATCACAGTGCACATGCAAAGGAACAAAACTATCATGATAATTTAACAACCATGTATGCATAGGCAGTTATAAAATAAAAATATGTGCACAAGTAATATATTCTGAAAAAAAAAACGATATGAAAAAGAGCAGTCACCTTCGAGCTATAAGATCATTTAAGGCATCATCATCCAATACTGGGGCATCCTCCTCTTTCTTTGATTCACGCAAAAGGGATTCCAGATATTCCTTACGATCTTCAGCACTGTTACAAAGTAAGAATATTTTTTAGAGAATTGGTAGTTGAAACTTGTTGAAGCATAAAAGGGATGTCTCATGAGTAACCTTGTGTTATTGTCAAAGAAGCCAGCGGTTATACTCTGGTTAGCAACTCCAAGTTTGTGCTCAGCTGAAGCTCTGACTTGCTCCTCAACCGAATTGACCTTAGGATACAATTAAGGAAGAAAGACAAACAAACAGTTCAAACAGCTTGATTATATATCGATTGAACGGGAACAGCCAAGAAACAATTGGTAT